>NW_026607211.1:0-112500 GCF_029890125.1 Rhinichthys klamathensis goyatoka | reverse complement strand
TATTTTTACCTTTGATGGCAACAAAGTTGATTTAAAATTTAAAATTAAAAATTTTGATTTAAATTTATCGGCCAATCGGTTTTCAAGTATAAAGAATAATCGGTTATCGGTATCGGCAAAAATTTTCATATCGGTGCATCCCTGATAATAATACAAATTTACTGACCCCAATCTTTTGATTGCAGTACATCATATTAATTGTAAACTACTTATTGAGGATAACATTTTCAAAAGTTTACAATACATGTGCTGGTGCTTGTGACCGTTACACACACAGGCACAGGTAGTCCAGCTCTCAGGGAGATCTGCTCGAAGGACTCGACCTATTAATAGAAATGACGAATAGAGATCCTTTCACACGCCCTCTGACTATTCATATCCCATGCACACGCCTCAAGCGCTGAGCAGCCCATCAGTAATGCAGCGCTTCAGTATTCAGGGAGACAGGACCCGGGGTTATGCTTTCTCAACTATTATGTTTATGTGGGCGGCACATAGCATAGCAACATAACCCGTCCCGCCATGATGAGTGATGTGCTTTACTGCAGATATGCTCCTGTGCCCTCAAAACACTGTGTTTTATTGCTGTCAACCAATGGGATTTTTTTATCTTACATGTTCATCTTTCTTTAGTGTGTAATG
This sequence comes from Rhinichthys klamathensis goyatoka, assembly GCF_029890125.1. Classification (NCBI taxonomy): domain Eukaryota; kingdom Metazoa; phylum Chordata; class Actinopteri; order Cypriniformes; family Leuciscidae; genus Rhinichthys; species Rhinichthys klamathensis. The sequence continues at coordinate 111,858 of NW_026607211.1, read as the reverse complement.
TTGCTGTTTAGGCATGAAGAAGCTCTGCAAACACACAAAGTTCTTCTCTATATCAGTGTCAGTGTTCCTGAACTCCTGAAACGCCTCTACTGTAGTCTCGAGTTTCTTCCGGGAACGAACACGTCACAATATTCCTCATTTGCATAATTCATACGCAGAATAAAGGGGCGGGGCCTGCTTGAGTTAGTTAATAGTGTGTTAAACTGGCGGTTATGGAAAGGGGCGGGGCATTTCCCAAACACACTCGAAGCGCTCGACCAATCACAACACACCGCTCCAGCCGACCAATCAGAGCACAGTGTGCTTTCAGAAGGAGGGGCTTCATAGAGACAGGAAGTAAACAGAGCGTTACTGACAGACTGGGAAGAGAGGAGCCGCAACAATGGAGAATATGAGGAGAATAATCAACATTCAAGCAGGAAAACCTGTTCTAGTAGAGCCCAAAAACATAATCAATAATTTATAAAAGAGTAAACTATGGCCTCTTATGAAATGCAGACTATGACTTTATTCTAATTAGTAGCATCTCTGATTTCTAGCAGATTTATATATTGTGATGTTCCTTATTGTGGAAAAAAAAAACTTGATAAAAAACTTGGTTGAAAATCGTGGTAAAGATGTTGGTTATATTGCTCATCTCTAGATAGTTTAAACAGGGAGCTGCTAGAAAGTCAACGCATATTGCTTTAATTCATTCATTGATATAATTATAATAATAATTTATAATATCATTGGATAAAAAGACAGAATATAAGTTCATCCTTTTTCATCAGATAGAGACAGGAATATGAGGAGAATAATCAACATCCAAGCAACATCACGACTTAGAAAAGGGGCAGAATACGGCCTCTTTAAATGCAATCATGCATTTATAGCAAAATAAGAAGATTTATGCTATTATTCCAACCATAAACCAAATGCATTTAAAGTAAAAGAAAGGAAAAGTGTTTGTTTGGTCTTGCGTTAAACGCATGGTTTGGTTGAGACCCTCTGATGACCCTGTCCCGCTCCGTCATGCCTCTTTCACACCGCTACGCTCACACACAGCGGCAGGACTGCTCTGCTCATCGGTGGATGAAAGGAGACACCTAGTGCTCAGTGTGTGTGTGTGTGTGTGTGCTGATGATTAAAGCAGTCGCACAGATCGTGAGGGGTTTGTATGTCCCTCTCTGTGAAGGAAACCTCGAGTGTGACAGCAGGTCGTCTCTCTCACACGGGAGAGTTTCTCTGTCTGCTGAAAGCCCTCGGCCTCCTGGGACGGCCTGAAAGATTTAGCTCATTAATTTCTATTGTTTGCGCTTTCAACTATTTTTAACTTCTCTCTCCTGTGAGGATGTCACTGTTCAGTGCTGGACAAAAGGCTTTGTTGTGTTGTCTGCACAATTAAGACAACCAAGCGTTCAGTGGCTCTCTGTGAAAGCTTGTGGAAGAGCGAATGCACTTGCTTTCAATCCATTTGACCACATTTAATAGAATTATTTAATCATAAATATGTTAGATATCAAATATTTTTTGCATCATCCAAGTCTTTTCTTTCCTTTCCTTGTACGTTTTATTTTTCCTGTTAAATTACTTTCTTTTCTCCATTTTCTTTTTTAACCCCCCCCCCCCCCCCCCCCCCCCCGCACACACACACACACACACACACACACACACACACACACACACACACACATGCCATTTCCTTTCTTTTTCACTTTCCCTTTCATTCTTTCTTTTTGTTTCCCCATTTCTTCTCTACTTTCCCTTTTCCTTTTCATATCCCCATTATTTTGCCCATTTCATTTATTTTTCACCTTTCCTTTCTTTCTTTTCACTATTCTTCTCCCAATTTTCCTTTACATTTCCCCATTTCTTTTCCCTTTTCAGTTCCCTTTCTTTGTTTTCTTATTCCTGTTAAATGCCCTTCTTTTCCCAATTTCCTTTACTTTCTCTTTTTTTGGTTTCCTTTTTTATTTCCCCCTAAGCTTTCCTTTTTCCTTTCCTTTCCTTTCCTGCTCTCCTTTTCCTGTTAAATCCCTTTCTTTTCCATATTTACTTTCTGTTCTTTTTTGCTTTCTTTTTCCATTTTCCTTTTTATTTCCCCTTTTCTTTTCCTGTTTCGCCTTTTCGTTTTCCTGTTAACTTTGAACATATTTTCCCCATTTCCTTTACTTTCTGTTCCTGTTCACTTTCCTTTTCCCGTTTTCATTTCCCCACATACCTTCCCGCTTCCTTTTCTCTTTGCTTTTCCCTTTCCTCTGTAACAAAACTGATAGCATGTTTTTTTTTTTTTTTTTTGCATTTTAGAATACAGAGAACTGGCATACATTTTGGAATATGTTCCAAATAAACATTGCCAAAGCTAAGAAAATGACCATGTGTCAATGGGAATGAAAGAGATTTGAGTGTGATTTGAAATGCTCTGTTAAAGACCCCCGTCAAACTAGCCGTATTCAGACTTGTAAAGTCGTTGTGTCCGCATGCGCCTGCATGTGTTGACCCATTGCACATACAGATTTATTTTTACCGATCCTGAGCGTGATTTGAGAATCAGAGGTCATTGTGTTTGTGATGTCCACAGGCCGCTCGCTCAGATCTGGTCACGTCTCAGTATCTGTATCACCCAGAGGTGTGTGTGTGTATGGCTACTGTCTGCTTGTGTTAAGGCCGAGTAATGGCTAATCAGCGCTGTCTGCCACGGCCGGTGGAAAGCACCCGGGCTTCTGCTTAATAATCTCTCTTCAGCTGCCCTTAATCAGCCTTGATCAGAGAGCCGATGCACTGCCATCTTGAATCCAACCTCTGAACGTGAGCGCCTGGCCCAGCCTCACTTTAACTTAGGTTCAGAAAGCACAGCATTAATACTCTGTGACACCTCAAAGCAAACCTTAGCGTTTCAATTAGAGTCTCGCGGCGCCCTGGAGAACGTTTGCCACTCCTCTCCATCTCAAACACACTCCTGCATGCATTTCACTGGGTGTTTCTCTTGTTTACCTTCTTATTTGTTGTGGTTACTGATTTCTCAGGATGATTCATTTTCAGCTGCTGGCGAGTATAGAAAATAGGTTATATGTTTAGAGTAACTAAAACAGAGCTGCTTTACATTTTGACCTTATTGCATTACAAGTGTAAAATCCAGACCTATGTTCTCTTCTGGCGTCAGGGAGAAATCTAACCGCTTCAAGGTTAAACTTCATCCAGCTCGTTTATCTTCAAACCTTTGGTGTTTTGATTTTGTTAATGTTTTACAAGAGGGTACAATGTATGATCATTTATGATAGTATAAATTTCATGCTATTGCTTTTTCTTCTATAGAACACGAAAGATTACATTTGAAGAGTGTTCATTGGTTTGTGCCCATATTATTAAGAAATGATGGGATCCAAAGCTTTCAAGCTCCAAAAAAATAATGTAAAGACCGGATTGGTGTGTTCTACTTCTTGATCACTTTATATGATAAAAATGTAACCTTGTAATTCCCTTTCAAATCAAAGCAAACATCAATCAACAAATGCATACAAAGACTAGTGTTGTAGTTGAGACCAAGACCAGCACTCCTCTAATTCATCGACAAGATTTGCATCTACTGTCTGAGAAATGTCTTATATGTCATCAATAAATACAGCTAGGATAATAAGACACTGTAGAGCTGCTACCAATCAAATCACTAACAATCAAATTCATCTTTGTGTTGCAGAGGCGCCACAGAAGTTGCTTCTGAATTGGTACACCCGCATAAATAATGTCCAGAACATTTTGAATATAGAAATGTGATGGAAAAATAAAATGATAGGTCTACTTTTAAATATGAAACTGAAATCAAAACACTTAATGAGTGAGCCACGGGATAATTTATTCAACCCATTGGTTCAAAGCAGCTGATTCATTTAATAACGAAACATGTTGCCGAAATAGCAAAAACTTGTGTCTAAAATTGATGTAACTTAATATTAACTTCTTGTTTATTGAACGTTTTTTATCAAATCAACATCACTCTTGCTCTTGTGATCTTGCCTGATTATATCCTGTTATATAAAAAACGAGATCTCATAAAAGTACGTTTTTGCAATCATAACTTGAATTTTGTGTTAATTTATATAAATTATGGGTATTTTTGAGACAATCCTGCATTGATTTTGAACCCGCCACCACAGTCACAAAAGAAACCGAATTATAAATAAGTAATTGATTGCATTTTAAGCAGTAAGTTTTTAAATCAAATCACATTAATGATGTAAACAAATAAATCTGACAATTCACCGGCAATTTAGGGATTTCCTCTCTGTTGTGGTCTTGAGATAAAATCCCGAATCCTTTAAGTCCGAGACCAAGACAAGACCGAGAACAAATGCAGTCGAGACCGAGACCGATCTTGAGTACTACTACACTAACAAAGACTACATCAAATACGATGACACAAACGCCATGCCATTTAGACACATGACATGCTACAACCAGTGAGGTTTGACATTTGAGGTCATGTTTGGTGTAACATGTGGGTAAATAATGACAGAATTTCATTTTTCGGTGAACTAATACTGTAAAATCTACAATATTATGATGTCAAACAACATCTGTGATTTAAACACAGACTTGCGTAGGAACATTATTTTGTATTTTACATCAGTTGTTTTGGCACTGTACATTTGGTGGTTTGATGTGAACACAGTAACTTTCAACCCTCTGAAATTCCTTATGTGTCCAACAAGAAAAACACATCTGTGGGTCAAAGTCTTAAATCTCTCCAGATCTTGAAGCTTTTGCCGTCTGAAAAGCCATTGATTCTCAGCCATCTCCAAATAAGCGCTCTGCTCACCTTAGCAATAGGGCTAGGTATTGACACAGATGTCAAATCAATTTGATTCTGATTCACAAGCTCTTGATTCTGTTGTGATTTCGATTTATTTCAATTCAATATCGATTAGTTTGATTATATATCAGGGGCCGTATTCACAAAGAATTTTAAGGCTAAAAGTAGCTCCTAACTGGCGAATTTAGGAGCAACTCCTAAAAATAATGGGCGTGTCACTCCTAACTTTAGGACTCCTCATTTTTTTCACTAAGAGTAATTCACGAAGCATTTTAGCCCTAAAAGTAGCACCTAAGTCTGGGACAGCCTAAAAGAAGTCGAGAGGACTCCTAACTCACTAAGACCTATTCACAAAGGATTGTAGCGCACACCAGCGCCTCTCGCAGTCGTCCGGGGTCCGCGACACAAGCGGGAACGCTGCATTGATCTGCAAACAAATCCTCTCCCATTCCCACGCTTAGTTTTGCTTGATATCCCAGTGCCGAATTTGACTTTTATTATGTTTTTTTTTTTTTTTTTTCAGCACCAGCTGGGCCAGCAGCAGTAACTGATCCTGCGTCCAGTTGGGCTTTCTTTTCCGTTTTGGCGACTTCATAATCCACTGTCATTCAACTATTACATTACTTCAATAAGAGCAACATTTCCTTGCTTTAAGTAGTCTATTTAGGCTAATAGGATGTCAATTAACCAAGCAAGTGTTAATGCAAGTGTTGTTTTTTATTATTAGGCAAGTGGCGGTTTTCATTAGGGTATTAGGCTACCTTGATTTAATTTATTTTAATTCACGACTTTTCTCTCTCTCTGCCTTTTTAGAATTACACTTGGGTCCTGCACAAACATGTCATTATATATGCATTTCGATGACATTACTATTATTATTTTGTGTAGGACACAGACATATTTAGATGTTGTAATTCCATGATTTGTTGCGTCTGTGTTATGATCCGCATGATGGCCCTGTCATCTAACAACCAATCACCATGATCACTGCGAGGAAGCTCGTGCATGAGAAGTGACGTCATCCATAGCAACGAAGACTCACTCTTAGTTTAGGAGTTGTCATTTTTCCTTACTAAGAGTAGGTCTGAAAGGCGTTGTGAATAACTTTTAAGAGAAAACTCCTAGCTAAAATATTTTAGTGCGATTTAGGAGTACTCCTAATGGTAAGATAAAATTCTTTGTGAATACGGCCCCAGGTACAGTGCATGTCAATTTATCTTAAGGACATCAATCTCTCAACTAATGCTGTAAACTCTACAGTAAACCCTGTCCGTTCTATAATATTAAAGCTTAAATTTAGTTCAAATTAAAAAAAATTATATAATAATCAACACTCAAACATTATACAAATGTTTAAATTAGACATTAGTGGTTTTTAACCAACTTTTTACTGATATCATTTTTTGTACTTCAATTTGTTGTAAGCAGTGCTTGTATTAAAAGCCATTTTCATGGCAGATTTATTCAAACATACAATAAATGAAACATCACTAACAGGTAAAGTAATATTTTAATAAATGTATAATACAGTCTTTATATCTATCAAAAATGCTCCTCTCTTAAGGGATCTCTTCTAGTTACTTGACACTGTTGTATTATTAACGTATTCCTGAAACACAGACTACATGAGATATATTTCACTAAGTTGTACTGTATCTTTTTATGTCCATTCATGTGTATTTGGTGCTATAACTAATAGTAAAGAGGAAGAGATGATCGGTTCACGTGCGATCCGTCACGCCACACTGAAGAGTGCCAAAACAACATTTATTGTTTGTATTTCATGATACAATTGACAGAGTTTAAAAGCTGAGACAAAGCGTTGGGATTATTGGATGGTGTGCTGTAAAAAATAATGTTTAGTGAAGTTTTGCACATGCATCAACTGAAAACAGCATGGACTAAAAGATTGATTCTTGGGATTTAAGAATCAATATTGGCGCATCAAATTGAAGAGCGATTAAAAACTATATTTATTGTAATGAATAGTCAACCCAGCCATACTTAGGCCGTGTGTCCACTAAAGCATTTTTAGCCAGCTGAAGACGCTAGACGCTCGGCTGAAGACGCCTAGCTTGTAACAGATTTCGCAGATAATTTGTTTCATACTAAAAATGTATTTTTCATCCATTTTGTTCGGTTATCTCTGCTGGTGGATGTCGTTGTACAGAAAGAAATGTTGCGACGGTTGGTCGGTGTGGTATTAGCCCCGCCCCTCCTCCACTGTGATTGGACGGCTGGGTAAAAAGTGACAGTGATGAGCGCTGCGTTTTACCCACAGTTGAACATTCTTTAACTCTCGGCGACCAGTAAAAAACAGCGAGCTCTCAGCGCTTCAACGTAAAAAAACCGCTCAGCGCCTCGTTACGCTCATGGCGTTCTAAAAACACGGCGCTCCCATTGAAAACAATTGAAAACATACGCCAGGCGAGTGTAAAAACGCTTTGGTGGCCTTAGCAACCACAATCAATGCCTTAGCAACCAGATAGCAATCTCCAAATAATCTCACCGTCTGATTCTGATGCCTTAGCAACCATTCAAACACCCTAGCATTGTGAGTTTTGCATGGACTGTTCACACAATGTAGAATTCATACATTTTGAAATGGCCTCATGCTGGTAAAGGGCATAAATTGTGCGCTGGGGATCTTTTAAAATTACACATGGCGTGATATGACAATGATACAAAATTACATAATCGCTTCTTAAAATCTCACATCAGAATGTATAATTTAGCACTTTAGACTTCTTATAGGGACCTGCGTTTGACTGTAGAAACAGGCTTGAGAGATGATGTTCCTCCTGAAGCTGCTGCTGTGCCACATTAAAACAGAGAGCAGTTCTCTCATTATAGCGCTGATCGAATCCAGAGGTCCTCAGAGACCGGCGGATTGGACAACCAAATTGACCTAGAGAAGAACAGAAATAGCAAAAGAGCTTTTTTTCTTAACTGAATTTCTTATGAAGGAGCAATTCATTAAAGCAGTGTGATGATCAGTGGTAAGCAATGAGATATTTATCTCCATACGACAGGATGGTATTTTTACACCCATCGTTATGTGATAAATGGAAGGAAAGGCAGTGAATGTCATTATTAACGACTTTTACATTCGATCAGCATATTGAACACCAAACACGCAGATAATAACACTCATTAACAACGAGTAAGTAATTTAATTGGCCGCCCCAGGTGCCACTCCAGAATTCTGAACCCTGATTGGCCATTCGTTCCTGAAGGCCATTCTGAGGAAAACGTAACGTTACGTGAGGTTTTATTGACGTCTTTCCGAGGTTAAGACACTGATTGAGCGACAGTAAGTTGTACTGTATCTTTCAATAAACCTTCTGATGTTCATTCATGATTATTTGCTGCTGTCACTACTCTATCTATACAATCCCACAGGAAATCTGAGGTCTGGTGATAAGAGACTTCTCTCTGTCCCCTGATCGCAATTAAAGCATAGAGGAGATAAAGCCTCTGTGGAACAGCCTTCCGGCGTATGTCAGATCGGCACAGTCCTTAAAGGGATAGTTCACCCAAAAATTAGTAATGACTCATCCTCATGTTGTTCAACCCCGTAAGACTTTCGTTCATCTTCGGGACACAAATTAAGATATTTGTGATTAAATCTGAGAGCTGGATCACTCCTCCATAGGCTTCTAAGGGATTGAAACCTGCCGGCCCAGAAAAGTTAGCAAAGACATCGTTAAAATAGTCAGAGTGACTACAGCGGCTCAACCTTAAGTTTATCAAGCGACGAGAATACTTTTTTGTGCGCACGCTAATGTTTTTAAAGCATCAATTAAAACCTACCTTTTTTCTCAAGCTTATTAAATTGAAAAATTCGCTTAAAAATGCTTTTTGCATCTATGAAATAGTACGGGGTTGCAGTTCTTGTGAGGTCGCTTGGTTTAAAATGTGTAATTATAAAGATTCTATTTTTTTTTTTTATAGGCTCTACTTAACTATATGTGTACTTTTGATGTATCTGTGAAGCACTTTGGTCAACATTCGTGTTTTTAAAAGGTGCTATTGAAATAAACTTTTACCTTGACAAAAAAACAAAGATAACACGCATCACACACATGACCAGCGTCGGCCAATAGCGAGCCTACGTTCTGACGTACAACCCAGAAGCGCTGCGCTGTTACACTACGTGAAATCTCGAGGCCCACAGAGAAGGAAATTAATACTTTCTTTCTTTATTTATTTGTATATGTCCCCGAAGGGCAATCGGTTTTACAGCAAGACAGCATACAAAAGGACAATTTACTATACGCTACAATACAAATTTAACTATATGTAAGTTAGTATAACGAAATGAAAGTAGGAATAAATGAATGTTTATACCTGTTACACAGTGTTGGGGAAGCTACTTTGAAACTGTAGTTTGACAAGCTACAAGCTACTCGTTAGTTAAAGTAGTTAAACTACAGTCAAGCTACCCTTTTGGAAAAGTAGTTAGCTACACTACAAGTTACGATCAAAAAGTAGCTAGCTACATTGAAACTACTTTTGCTTTTTTTTGAACAACATATATTATAAATAACTGAATAAGTGTCTGAGGAATGTTTTAAGTAAAATATTTAGTGTTTAAAACAATGCAATACAATTATGATTTTTATTGTTTTATTACACACAACACTCAAATATCTCAGACTGTGTGTCAAAAGTGCAAAATTGCAACAAATACAACATTGCAAGAACAAAATATACATCCAACGTAAATTGCATGTATAGACTTTTTCTCAAAAATACAGATTGTGAGATGGTTGCATTTTGGCAAGAAAATACATTGAACAAGCGCTCACATGTGGCACTGACAATGCACGTTAAACTCGCTCACATGCAGTGATGGAGCTCGCAGAATTTACTGTGAAAGAACCTGAATCACAAGCTGCCAGTCACAACACATCTATACACCAATTTAATTAGATCAAAGCCTTTGTCATGCGATAAACAAACTAAGATTACATTTTTTGTTCAACTGACAAACACGATGGCGCAAACTTTAGTTTAGTGGTCTTTTATGTTCATTACCAAACTGGCGGACAGATCATGGCGGTTCATTGTAATTAAATCAGAAATAGAAATTTGATGTAACATAGAGAGCAATAAAGCAGGATAATTAATTCATTTAAAGTGGCCATTAATCACCTGTATGTGCGTCCTTAAATTTGTGCTTGAGGCCTTCTGTACGTCAGTGAACCGTTAGCCGCAAGATGCGTGATTAAAGAACAGGTGGCGGTAATGGCAAAACAAATTAGTTTGTAATCTAACCAGAAGAAGAATATCCTTGTATCGCACTGATTTGCGCAGGCTCAACAAAACACAATGTAGCTTTTGCTCGCGCTACACCGCTACTTGCTGCAAAAAGTAGTTAGCTACTGGAAAAGCTACACTGTTTAAAAAGCAACTGAGCTACTGCCAAGCTACTGAAAAATGTAGTTAAGTTAGTAGCGTCACCAGTTGTAGTTAACTACTCCCCAACACTGCTGTTACTTCTAACAGAGGGAAATCTCAGTCGAGATCCTGAGGGGAAAAACTGAAACTCAGAATAGAGAGGATCAGTGGCGTAGGCAGAAATTGTATTTTGGGTGGGCCAGTGAAAATGTGAGTGGGCCTATAGTTTTTCATAGAAAAAAATGACTTCAGTAATAATTAACCTTAGAGAGTAGAAAAATTAATAGACAAACTGCAAAAACAGTTACACCTTTATATTCGGCAAATCATCATGTTCAACCAACAGAGCTTAATAAAGGCTGGACAAACCAGTGTAGACAATAACCTGTCTATTTTATTCAGGCTAGTCAGCAGTGCAAAGACAGTTCACCCGAAAATAAAGTAAGCTAAAATAATAATATCGCAGTTAGATCGGCGGGTAAACCCACGTCAGGCTGATCGGGAGAGAGGGAGCAAGAAGCAGCCGCCACCAGCACCTGACTAGCCTTCTCCTGGGGTAATGAGTCGGAAGAACTGGGCTGGGTGGACTCGGAAGATGAAGGCAGTGGCGTGTCTTCTTCCTCAACTCTTGCTTTTTTCAAATAGCACATTAAAGAAAGTTGTTTAGCCATTATTGTGGCGCCGACGCCGCTGAGAGTTTTCCTGTCGGAAGTCGGAACCCCCAGCAACCATAGCAACCAATAACGTTCCGGAGAGAGGCTTTCTACAACTTGATTCGACAGTTCCATTTTATTCGGAAAACGAATTAAACACACACAGCAGTCAACAATAAATCAGGTATATATTAATATATTTTCTTAAATACGGTACATTTGAATAAAAATAAACTAAAAATGTATTTTTATCAAACTTGCCTGGGCGGGCCAGTGAGTAATGTGGGCGGGCCAGTGCCGCCCTGGCCCAATACTGGCTACGCCCCTGGAGAGGATAGTTGAATAAAGTCGATATTTTTGTTGGTTTTTTGCGCACAGAAAGTATTCTCGTCGCTTGATAAACTTAAGGTTGAGCCACTGTAGTCACTCGGACTATTTTAACGATGTCTTTAATAACTTTTCTGGGCCGGCAAGTTTCAATCCCTCAGAAGCCTATGGAGGAGTGATCCAGCTCTCAGATTTAATCACAAATATCTTCATTTGTGTCCCGAAGATGAACGAAAGTCTCACGGGGTTGAACAACATGAGGGAGAGTCATTACTGACAGAGTTTACATGTTTGGGTGAACTATCCCTTTAACTGTTTTTAAATCATCTCTTAAAACCATCTTAAAAATCATCTCTTTTTTTCCTTGTCCTTCAATTCACTGTGCGCTTCTGTCCTGAATGTGTGGTTTTCCCTGTGCTTCTTCATCTGTTGTGTTGTTCAGCACTGTGTTTGCCTGTGTCTGCTGTTTTTTAAAAACCCTGTGTCTGGGGTATAAAATTGAAATATAACAATTTGAAAATAAAATCACGAAGACTGTTGCGATTATCCTAAAACAAAAGACTAAAAGATCTTAGATCATCAAAATGAAGATCCTCTACAAAAAGAGAAATCAATATTTTCAATCCACACCGCTCACATGTTTGCCTGTTCTTGCTTCTCCATGTTGTTTGCATGACACTAATAAAAAAGCACACCATCTGAGAAGCGTTACTTTGTTACGTCATTGATTTCGGCCCTCTGAAGTTTTGGCACTGTCTGAAATATTTATTGTTCCACATTTTATTGGAGAGAGTGTATCTGTATTTTCTATTAACATTCATTTTAATGGTAATAAAAGGTCAATGAAACACATTAAATGATTGTAATAGCATGGTTTTTGGATGTGATGCCATGATACCTTTGGAGTAAATATTGTGTTGTATGAATATGTTAACCAATCAGTACCGTATATCAGAGCACCATGGTAACGCCATCAGCACAGTGTGTTTGGAGGCCGCAGTGAGACAGATGTTGGTGTATTTGGTATTCTGTGTGTGTTGAAGCGGGACAGACGTGTGTGTAATGGGCTGTTCTCGGCGGCACTGAGGCCTTGTTGCTGTTGACCTGCATTTAGACTCAGGCAGGGTGAGATCAAGCGTCTGATGGTGCCGGCGCAGGTCACGACCTCTATCGGCAGTCAACACAACACACATCTCAATCACACTCCTCTGACGGCACTGCTGCAGGGATGCACTGCTTTCTGCACGCATGAGTATTGCTTTTAAAGTCATTTCTACACCAAATGGAAAGTCTCCTGTCGAGAAAACTGGAAGCCCCACAATTACCCTATTGATTGATCCTATGGCTGCATCTGAAATATATGCAAGCTTGTTTCCGTCACAGAATAAAACATTTTAAAAGATATTTGCGACTATTTCTCAGAAATGCGAGTTATAAAGTCAGAATTGCGAGTTTAATTCCAATATCACGCGATTCTGACTTATTAACACACAATTGTGACTCAATATCACGCAATTCTGACTTTATATCTCTCAATTGCGTGTTATAAAGTCAGAATTGCGAGTTTATTTCTAATATTACGTAACTATGACTTTAACACACAATTCTGACTTTATATCACGCAATTCTGACTTTATATCACGCAATTCTGACTTTATATCACGCAATTCTGACTTTATATCACACAATTCTGACTTTATATCACGCAATTACGACTTTATATCACGCAATTCTGACTATATCACACAATTCTGACTTTATATCACGCAATTCTGACTTTATATCACGCAATTACGACTTTATATCACGCAATTACGACTTTATATCACACAATTCTGACTTTATATCACGCAATTCTGACTTTATATCACGCAATTCTGACTTTATATCACGCAATTACGACTTTATATCACACAATTCTGACTATATCACACAATTATGACTATATATCACACAATTCTGACTTTATATCACGCAATTCTGACTATATCACACAATTATGACTTTATATCACACAATTATGACTTTATATCACACAATTATGACTTTATATCACACAATTCTGACTATATCACACAATTATGACTATATATCACACAATTCTGACTATATCACACAATTATGACTTTATATCACACAATTATGACTTTATATCACACAATTATGACTATATCACACAATTATGACTTTATATCACACAATTCTGACTATATCACACAATTATGACTATATCACACAATTCTGACTATATCACGCAATTCTGACTTTATATCACACAATTCTGACTATATCACACAATTATGACTTTATATCACACAATTCTGACTTTATATCACGCAATTCTGACTTTATATCACACAATTCTGACTTTATATCACACAATTCTGACACAATTCTGACTTTATATCACGCAATTCTGACTTTATATCACACAATTCTGACTATATCACACAATTATGACTTTATATCACACAATTCTGACTTTATATCACGCAATTCTGACTTTATATCACACAATTCTGACTATATCACACAATTATGACTTTATATCACACAATTCTGACTTTATATCACGCAATTCTGACTTTATATCACACAATTCTGACTATATCACACAATTCTGACTTTATATCACGCAATTCTGACTTTATATCACACAATTCTGACACAATTCTGACTATATCACACAATTCTGACTATATCACACAATTCTGACTATATCACACAATTCTGACTATATCACACAATTCTGACTTTATATCACACAATTCTGACACAATTCTGACTTTATATCACACAATTCTGACTATATCACACAATTCTGACTATATCACACAATTCTGACTATATCACACAATTCTGACTTTATATCACGCAATTCTGACTATATCACACAATTATGACTTTATATCACACAATTCTGACTATATCACACAATTATGACTTTATATCACACAATTCTGACTTTATATCACGCAATTCTGACTTATATCACACAATTCTGACTTTATATCACGCAATTACGACTTTATATCACGCAATTCTGACTTTATATCTCGCAATTCTGACTTTATATCACGCAATTCTGACTTTATATCACGCAATTATGACTTTATATCACGCAATTATGACTTTATATCACACAATTACGACTTTATATCACACAATTCTGACTTTATATCACGCAATTCTGACTTTATATCACGCAATTCTGACTTTATATCACGCAATTATGACTTTATATCACACAATTCTGACTTTATATCACACAATTATGACTTTATATCACACAATTCTGACTTTATATCACGCAATTCTGACTTTATATCACGCAATTCTGACTTTATATCACGCAATTATGACTTTATATCACACAATTCTGACTTTATATCACGCAATTCTGACTTTATATCACGCAATTATGACTTTATATCACACAATTCTGACTTTATATCACACAATTCTGACTTTATATCACGCAATTACGACTTTATATCACACAATTGTGACTTTATATCACGCAATTCTGACTTTATATCTCGCAATTCTGACTTTATATCACACAATTCTGACTTTGTATCACGCAATTCTGACTATATCACACAATTCTGACTTTATATCACGCAATTCTGACTTTATATCACACAATTCTGACTATATCACACAATTATGACTTTATATCACACAATTCTGACTTTATATCACGCAATTCTGACTTTATATCACACAATTCTGACTTTATATCACACAATTCTGACACAATTCTGACTTTATATCACGCAATTCTGACTTTATATCACACAATTCTGACTATATCACACAATTATGACTTTATATCACACAATTCTGACTTTATATCACGCAATTCTGACTTTATATCACACAATTCTGACACAATTCTGACTATATCACACAATTCTGACTATATCACACAATTCTGACTATATCACACAATTCTGACTATATCACACAATTCTGACTTTATATCACACAATTCTGACACAATTCTGACTTTATATCACACAATTCTGACTATATCACACAATTCTGACTATATCACACAATTCTGACTATATCACACAATTCTGACTTTATATCACGCAATTCTGACTATATCACACAATTATGACTTTATATCACACAATTCTGACTATATCACACAATTATGACTTTATATCACACAATTCTGACTTTATATCACGCAATTCTGACTTATATCACACAATTCTGACTTTATATCACGCAATTACGACTTTATATCTCGCAATTCTGACTTTATATCACGCAATTCTGACTTTATATCACGCAATTATGACTTTATATCACGCAATTATGACTTTATATCACACAATTACGACTTTATATCACACAATTCTGACTTTATATCACGCAATTCTGACTTTATATCACGCAATTCTGACTTTATATCACGCAATTATGACTTTATATCACACAATTCTGACTTTATATCACGCAATTACGACTTTATATCACACAATTGTGACTTTATATCACGCAATTCTGACTTTATATCTCGCAATTCTGACTTTATATCACACAATTCTGACTTTGTATCACGCAATTCTGACTTTATATCACGCAATTGTGACTTTATATCACGCAATTACGACTTTATATCACACAATTCTGACTTTATATCACACAATTCTGACTTTATATCACGCAATTACGACTTTATATCACGCAATTCTGACTTTATATCACGCAATTCTGACTTTATATCACGCAATTGTGACTTTATATCACGCAATTACGACTTTATATCACACAATTCTGACTTTATATCACACAATTCTGACTTTATATCACGCAATTACGACTTTATATCACGCAATTCTGACTTTATATCACACAATTCTGACTTTATATCACGCAATTCTGACTTTATATCACGCAATTCTGACTATATCACACAATTATGACTTTATATCACACAATTCTGACTTTATATCACGCAATTCTGACTTTATATCACGCAATTACGACTTTATATCACACAATTCTGACTTTATATCACACAATTCTGATTATATCACACAATTCTGACTTTATATCACGCAATTCTGATTATATCACACAATTCTGACTTTATATCACGCAATTACGACTTTATATCACACAATTCTGACTTTATATCACGCAATTCTGACTTTATATCACACAATTCTGACTTTATATCACGCAATTCTGACTATATCACACAATTCTGACTTTATATCACACAATTCTGACTATATCACACAATTCTGACTATATCACACAATTCTGACTTTATATCACGCAATTCTGACTTTATATCACACAATTCTGACTTTATATCACACAATTCTGACTTTATATCACGCAATTACGACTTTATATCACACAATTCTGACTTTATATCACGCAATTCTGACTTTATATCACACAATTCTGACTTTGTATCACGCAATTCTGACTATATCACACAATTCTGACTTTATATCACGCAATTGTGACTTTATATCACACAATTGCGACTTTAAATCACGCAATTGCGACTTTAAATCACGAAATTATGACTTTATATCACACAATTCTGACTTTATATCACACAATTCTGACTTTATATCACACAATTGCGACTTTATTTCACGCAATTATGACTTTATATCACGCAATTATGACTTTATATCACACAATTGCGACTTTATTTCACACAATTCTGACTTTATATCACGCAATTCTGACTTTATATCACGCAATTCTGACTTTATATCACACAATTGCGACTTTATATCACGCAATTATGACTTTATATCACACAATTCTGACTTTATATCACACAATTGAACTTTATATCACGCAATTCTGACTTTATATCACACAATTCTGACTATATCACACAATTCTGACTATATCACACAATTCTGACTTTATATCACGCAATTCTGACTATATCACACAATTCTGACTTTATATCACGCAATTCTGACTTTATATCACACAATTCTGACTTTATATCACGCAATTACGACTTTATATCACACAATTCTGACTTTATATCACACAATTCTGACTTTATATCACGCAATTACGACTTTATATCACGCAATTCTGACTTTATATCACGCAATTACGACTTTATATCACGCAATTCTGACTTTATATCACGCAATTATGACTTTATATCACACAATTCTGACTTTATATCACGCAATTATGACTTTATATCACACAATTCTGACTTTATATCACGCAATTATGACTTTATAACACACAATTCTGACTTTATATCACGCAATTACGACTTTATATCACACAATTCTGACTTTATATCACGCAATTCTGACTTTATATCACGCAATTCTGACTATATCACGCAATTATGACTTTATATCACACAATTCTGACTTTATATCACGCAATTACGACTTTATATCACGCAATTCTGACTTTATATCACGCAATTACGACTATATCACGCAATTCTGACTATATCACACAATTCTGACTTTATATCACGCAATTCTGACTTTATATCACACAATTATGACTTTATATCACGCAATTATGACTTTATATCACACAATTCTGACTTTATATCACGCAATTACGACTTTATATCACGCAATTCTGACTTTATATCACACAATTCTGACTTTATATCACACAATTGCGACTTTATTTCATGCAATTCTGACTTTATATCACACAATTCTGACTTTATATCACGCAATTATGACTTTATATCACGCAATTCTGACTTTATATCACACAATTGCGACTTTATTTCACACAATTCTGACTTTATATCACGCAATTCTGACTTTATATCACACAATTGCGACTTTATATCACGCAATTATGACTTTATATCACACAATTCTGACTTTATATCACGCAATTATGACTTTATATCACACAATTCTGACTTTATATCACACAATTATGACTTTATATCACACAATTGCGACTTTATATCACACAATTATGACTTTATATCACACAATTATGACTTTATATCACACAATTATGACTTTATATCACACAATTATGACTTTATATCACACAATTATGACTTTATATCACACAATTATGACTTTATATCACGCAATTGCGACTTTATATCACACAATTGCGACTTTATATCACACAATTGCGACTTTATATCACACAATTATGACTTTATATCACACAATTATGACTTTATATCACGCAATTATGACTTTATATCACGCAATTATGACTTTATATCACACAATTATGACTTTATATCACACAATTATGACTTTATATCACACAATTATGACTTTATATCACACAATTATGACTATATCACACAATTGCGACTTTATATCACACAATTATGACTTTATATCACACAATTATGACTTTATATCACACAATTATGACTTTATATCACACAATTATGACTTTATATCACACAATTATGACTATATCACACAATTATGACTTTATATCACACAATTGCGACTTTATATCACACAATTGCGACTTTATATCACACAATTGCGACTTTATATCACACAATTATGACTTTATATCACACAATTCTGACTTTATATCACACAATTCTGACTTTATATCACACAATTATGACTTTATATCACACAATTATGACTTTATATCACGCAATTATGACTTTATATCACGCAATTATGACTTTATATCACACAATTATGACTTTATATCACGCTATTATGACTTTATATCACACAATTATGACTATATCACACAATTATGACTTTATATCACGCAACACGCAATTGTGACTTTATATCACACAATTGCGACTTTATATCACGCAATTATGACTTTATATCACACAATTCTGACTATATCACGCAATTACGACTTTATATCACGCAATTCTGACTTTATATCTCTCAATTGCGTGTTATAAAGTCAGAATTGCGAGTTTATTTCTAATATTACGTAATTATGACTTTATAACACACAATTGTGACTTTATATCACACAATTCTGACTTTATAACACACAATTGTGACTTTATATCACACAATTCTGACTTTATAACACACAATTCTGACTTTATATCACACAATTGTGACTTTATATCACACAATTGCGACTTTATATCACACAATTATGACTTTATATCACACAATTCTGACTTTATATCACACAATTCTGACTTTATATCACACAATTATGACTTTATATCACACAATTATGACTTTATATCACGCAATTATGACTTTATATCACGCAATTATGACTTTATATCACACAATTATGACTTTATATCACGCTATTATGACTTTATATCACACAATTATGACTATATCACACAATTATGACTTTATATCACGCAACACGCAATTGTGACTTTATATCACACAATTGCGACTTTATATCACGCAATTATGACTTTATATCACACAATTCTGACTTTATATCACACAATTGTGACTTTATATCACACAATTGCGACTTTATATCACACAATTATGACTTTATATCACACAATTCTGACTTTATATCACACAATTCTGACTTTATATCACACAATTATGACTTTATATCACACAATTATGACTTTATATCACGCAATTATGACTTTATATCACGCAATTATGACTTTATATCACACAATTATGACTTTATATCACGCTATTATGACTTTATATCACACAATTATGACTATATCACACAATTATGACTTTATATCACGCAACACGCAATTGTGACTTTATATCACACAATTGCGACTTTATATCACGCAATTATGACTTTATATCACACAATTCTGACTTTATATCACGCAATTATGACTTTATATCACACAATTCTGACTTTATATCACGCAATTACGACTTTATATCACGCAATTCTGACTATATCACACAATTCTGACTTTATATCACGCAATTCTGACTTTATATCACACAATTCTGACTTTATATCACGCAATTACGACTTTATATCACACAATTCTGACTTTATATCACGCAATTCTGACTTTATATCACGCAATTCTGACTTTATATCACGCAATTCTGACTTTATATCACACAATTCTGACTTTATATCACGCAATTACGACTTTATATCACGCAATTCTGACTTTATATCACGCAATTACGACTTTATATCACGCAATTCTGACTTTATATCACGCAATTATGACTTTATATCACACAATTCTGACTTTATATCACGCAATTATGACTTTATATCACACAATTCTGACTTTATATCACGCAATTACGACTTTATATCACACAATTCTGACTTTATATCACGCAATTCTGACTTTATATCACGCAATTCTGACTATATCACGCAATTATGACTTTATATCACACAATTCTGACTTTATATCACGCAATTACGACTTTATATCACGCAATTCTGACTTTATATCACGCAATTCTGACTTTATATCACGCAATTCTGACTATATCACACAATTCTGACTTTATATCACGCAATTCTGACTTTATATCACGCAATTCTGACTATATCACACAATTCTGACTTTATATCACGCAATTCTGACTTTATATCACACAATTATGACTTTATATCACGCAATTATGACTTTATATCACACAATTCTGACTTTATATCATGCAATTACGACTTTATATCACGCAATTCTGACTTTATATCACACAATTCTGACTTTATATCACACAATTGCGACTTTATTTCATGCAATTCTGACTTTATATCACACAATTCTGACTTTATATCACGCAATTATGACTTTATATCACGCAATTCTGACTTTATATCACACAATTGCGACTTTATTTCACACAATTCTGACTTTATATCACGCAATTCTGACTTTATATCACACAATTGCGACTTTATATCACGCAATTATGACTTTATATCACACAATTCTGACTTTATATCACGCAATTATGACTATATCACACAATTCTGACTTTATATCACACAATTATGACTTTATATCACACAATTGCGACTTTATATCACACAATTATGACTTTATATCACACAATTATGACTTTATATCACGCAATTATGACTTTATATCACACAATTATGACTTTATATCACACAATTATGACTTTATATCACACAATTATGACTTTATATCACACAATTATGACTTTATATCACGCAATTGCGACTTTATATCACACAATTGCGACTTTATATCACACAATTATGACTTTATATCACACAATTATGACTTTATATCACGCAATTATGACTTTATATCACGCAATTATGACTTTATATCACACAATTATGACTATATCACACAATTGCGACTTTATATCACACAATTATGACTTTATATCACACAATTATGACTTTATATCACACAATTATGACTTTATATCACACAATTATGACTTTATATCACACAATTATGACTATATCACACAATTATGACTTTATATCACACAATTGCGACTTTATATCACACAATTGCGACTTTATATCACACAATTGCGACTTTATATCACACAATTATGACTTTATATCACACAATTATGACTTTATATCACACAATTCTGACTTTATATCACACAATTATGACTTTATATCACACAATTATGACTTTATATCACGCAATTATGACTTTATATCACGCAATTATGACTTTATATCACACAATTATGACTTTATATCACGCTATTATGACTTTATATCACACAATTATGACTATATCACACAATTATGACTTTATATCACGCAACACGCAATTGTGACTTTATATCACACAATTGCGACTTTATATCACGCAATTATGACTTTATATCACACAATTCTGACTATATCACGCAATTACGACTTTATATCACGCAATTCTGACTTTATATCTCTCAATTGCGTGTTATAAAGTCAGAATTGCGAGTTTATTTCTAATATTACGTAATTATGACTTTATAACACACAATTGTGACTTTATATCACACAATTCTGACTTTATAACACACAATTGTGACTTTATATCACACAATTCTGACTTTATAACACACAATTCTGACTTTATATCACACAATTGTGACTTTATATCACGCAATTACGACTTTATATCACGCAATTACGACTTTATATCACGCAATTCTGACTTTATATCTCTCAATTGCGTGTTATAAAGTCAGAATTGCGAGTTTATTTCTAATATTACGTAATTATGACTTTATAACACACAATTGTGACTTTATATCACGCAATTCTGACTTTATAACACACAATTGTGACTTTATATCACACAATTCTGACTTTATAACACACAATTGTGACTTTATATCACACAATTCTGACTTTATAACACACAATTCTGACTTTATATCACACAATTGTGACTTTATATCATGCAATTACGACTTAATATCACGTGTGTAAACTCACAATTGTGAGGAAAAAAAGTCGCAATTACCTTTTTTCTTTTTTAATCTGTGGTGGAAACAAGCTTCCATAGAAATCACATACTTCCTATAATATCAATAAAATATAATATAATATTTCATTTTTTTAATAAAAAAAATGAACTTGCAAAATTGTCACTGAACCTGCCACAATCAATTTCCTCAACTGTCCCGAGACTCCTCCATGCATGACACACTTTTACGTAATACAAATAGTCAACCGCCTACATAACTTTTCAGTGCATGTGAAAATAGATATTTATATTTAAATATATAGCTAAATATTTAAATATGATGGCGCAATTTACACTTTTCAGCCATTTTCACATTTCCTTTTGTATTTATTTTAATTCTGCAGGGGCAATTTTTTGACTCACATCTTGTATTTTGGGGGCATTTTTGTTAATTCATGCTTTTTTGCCCCAATCCCCGTTAATTTCTCATATGGGATCTCTGTGTAACAATGAATATATTTTATTATATGATATGATTATATCATATTTTTTAAATATGGTTTTATTATTAATATGGTGATTATCTGGACACACAACTTAATAAATTATATTAAACATCTGAATCTAACCATGTCATGTCAACAAATGAAAAAGTCAGCCAGCTATTTATTATTATATCAGTTATTGTGCCTTTCGCCCCGACCACAAATACCATAATTGTACATATTCTTCAATTAATCAAAAACATTTGATTTAATTACCTTTGACAAAACTAAAAAAAACATTAACAAGACCTATTCTGTAATTGTATCGATTTTCATTTGTTTGCTGTATAAATTATTTAAAATCATTAAATATTATATCAAATTAGTGCAGGATCAACTTTCCATTGCTGCCCGGGATCTTGTCGAGAATCAGCCAAGTTTCCATGTGCATAATGAAATGGTTAGGGAACTGCTGTGTTCAGTTTCTGTGCCATCTAGTGGTTTAGAGGAGAATAAAATCAAAGGTAACGATTTGATTTTCCACTAAAAATCGATTGTCCATTTTAGACGTTCGACAAACTATAAGTAACTTAGCAACTACATGCCAACTAACTGTCATAAGTAGACTGTCTGCTTAATATCTGCACACACTTTTTTTTATGCTCCCCAACAGACATTATCCTCCTCTACATGTCTATGCTACACCCTAACAGTCTACTAATACTCTAATGACTGCTAGTTGACATGTAGTTACATATAGTTAGTTAGTAGAATGTCTGAAGTGGACCTTTGGAAATAAGGTGTAACTAAATCGAATGCACGGTTTACCCCGGTGCGCCTTCATCCCCACTGTAACCTCTTCACTCCAGACTAGTGTGTGTTTCCTGATGTGTGATGCTGTGTGTGCTACAGGTGCAGCGCTCCAGAAACAAGCAGATGAGGGAGATGTTTCCCGACGGCTTCGGGATCCATCACGCCGGGATGTTACGGCAGGACCGAACACTCATGGAGAACATGTTTTCAAGAGGATACATAAAGATTCTGGTGTGCACCGCCACGCTGGCCTGGGGTGTTAACTTACCCGCTCACGCAGTCATCATCAAGGTCAGGACACATCGCTGCTGGTGTGTGTGTGTGTGTGTGTGTGTGTGTGTGTGTGTGTGTGTGTGTGTGTGTGTGTGTGTGCATGAAACGCTGCATTATTAAAGTGCCCATATTATGCTTTCCAGCTATTACCTTTCATGTAGTATGTTTATAGCTGTTTGTAAATGTAAAATGTCTGCAAAGATCAAAGTGCAGATAAATTGAGTTTTTGTCTCTCAAAAGAAAGAAGTGATTCTGAAATGCCTGAAACGAGTCGTCAGTAATTCCAGTTTTACTTTCTACACGAACCTACACTCACCGGCCACTTTATTAGGTACCCCATGCTAGTAACGGGTTGGACCCCCTTTTGCCTTCAGAACTGCCTCAATTCTTCGTGGCATAGATTCAACAAGGTGCTGGAAGCATTCCTCAGGGAGTTTGGTCCATATTGACATGATGGCATCACACAGTTGCCGCAGATTTGTCGGCTGCACATCCATGATGCGAATCTCCCGTTCCACCACATCCCAAAGATGCTCTATTGGGTTGAGATCTGGTGACTGTGGAGGCCATTTTAGTACAGTGAACTCATTGTCATGTTCAAGAAACCAATTTGAAATGATTAGAGCTTTGTGACATGGTGGAAGTAGCCATCAGAGGATGGGTACATGGTGGCCATAAAGGGATGGACATGGTCAGAAACAATGCTCAGGTAGGCCGTGGCATTTAAACGATGCCCAATTGGCACTAAGGGGCCTAAAGTGTGCCAGGAAAACATCCCCCACACCATTACACCACCACCACCAGCCTGCACAGTGGTAACAAGGCATGATGGTTCCATGTTCTCATTCTGTTTACGCCAAATTCTGACTCTAACATCTGAATGTCTCAACAGAAATCGAGACTCATCAGACCAGGCAACATTTTTCCAGTCTTCAACTGTTCAATTTTGGTGAGCTCTTGCAAATTGTAGCCTCTTTTTCCTATTTGTAGTGGAGATGAGTGGTACCCGGTGGAGTCTTCTGCTGTTGTAGCCCATCCGCCTCAAGGTTGTGCGTGTTGTGGCTTCACAAATGCTTTGCTGCATACCTCGGTTGTAACGAGTGGTTATTTCAGTCACTGTTGCCCTTCTATCAGCTCGAACCAGTCTGGCCATTCTCCTCTGACCTCTAGCATCAACAAGGCATTTCCGCCCACAGAACTGCCGCTCACTGGATGTTTTTTCTTTTTCGGACCATTCTCTGTAAACCCTAGAGATGGTTGTGCGTGAAAATCCCAGTAGATTAGCAGTTTCTGAAATACTCAGACCAGCCCTTCTGGCACCAACAATCATGCCACGTTCAAAGTCACTCAAATCAACTTTCTTCCCCATACTGATGCTCGGTTTGAACTGCAGGAGATTGTCTTGACCATGTCTACATGCCTAAATGCACTGAGTGGCCGCCATGTGATTGGCTGCTTAGAAATTAAGTGTTAACGAGCAGTTGGACAGGTGTACCTAATAAAGTGGCCGGTGAGTGTATGTAGGATTGTATCAAATTTGCATAATGGTCTTCATTGGCTGCCCACGAACAGTCTACTTTGCTCCGCCCTCAAACACTGTAGTTGTAGCGGAGGCTGGAAGAAATTGGTTAGTTTTGGCAACATGTCGAGAAGACGCTATTTTCAGCACTGCGAATCCATATTAATGCACTTCCAAAGCAATTTATACGATAAAACCGACACCATCATTACTGTTCATATCGTTGTGTATCAAATGCTGAGAAAGAGCTGAAATTCATAAATGCTAATGAGGGTTTGGTTTTGGGCATGCACTGTTACTGGTCAACCAATCACAAAAGACTGAGTCATCTGACCAATCAGAGCAAAGTAGAGCAATCGCAACAGACTGAGCCATCTGACCAATCAGAGCAGAGTAGAAGAATCACAACAGACTGAGCCATCTGACCAATCAGAGCAGAGTAGAGCAATCGTAACAGACTGGGTCATCTGACCAATCAGAGCAGAGTAGAGCAATCGCAACAGACTGAGCCGTCTGACCAATCAGAGCAGAGTAGACCAATCACAACAGACTGGGTCATCTGACCAATCAGAGCAGAGTAGAGCAATCGCAACAGACTGAGCCATCTGACCAATCAGAGCAGAGTAGAACAATCGCAACAGACTGGGTCATCTGACCAATCAGAGCAGAGTAGAAGAATCACAACAGACTGGGTCATCTGACCAATCAGAGCAGAGTAGAGCAATCGCAACAGACTGGGTCATCTGACCAATCAGAGCAGAGTAGACCAATCACAACAGACTGAGCCATCTGACCAATCAGAGCAGAGTAGAGCAATCGCAACAGACTGGGTCATCTGACCAATCAGAGCAGAGTAGACCAATCACAACAGACTGAGCCATCTGACCAATCAGAGCAGAGTAGAGCAATCGCAACAGACTGGGTCATCTGACCAATCAGAGCAGAGCAGACCAATCACAACAGACTGAGCCATCTGACCAATCAGAGCAGAGTAGAGCAATCGCAACAGACTGGGTCATCTGACCAATCAGAGCAGAGTAGACCAATCACAACAGACTGAGCCATCTGACCAATCAGAGCAGAGTAGAGCAATCGCAACAGACTGGGTCATCTGACCAATCAGAGCAGAGTAGACCAATCACAACAGACTGAGCCATCTGACCAATCAGAGCAGAGTAGAGCAATCGCAACAGAGTTAGCCATCTGACCAATCAGAGCAGAGTAGACCAATCACAACAGACGTAGCCATCTGACCAATCAGAGCAGAGTAGAACAATCGCAACAAACTGGGTCATCTGACCAATCAGAGCAGAGTAGACCAATCGCAACAGACGTAGCCATCTGACCAATCAGAGCAGAGTAGAGCAATCGCAACAGACTGGGTCATCTGACCAATCAGAGCAGAGTAGACCAATCACAACAGACGTAGCCATCTGACCAATCAGAGCAGAGTAGAACAATCGCAACAGACTGGGTCATCTGACCAATCAGAGCAGAGTAGAGCAATCGCAACAGACTGGGTCATCTGACCAATCAGAGCAGAGCAGACCAATCCCAACAGACTGAGCCATCTGACCAATCAGAGCAGAGTAGAGCAATCGCAACAGACTGGGTCATCTGACCAATCAGAGCAGAGTAGACCAATCGCAACAGACTGAGCCATCTGACCAATCAGAGCAGAGTAGAGCAATCGCAACAGACTGGGTCATCTGACCAATCAGAGCAGAGTAGACCAATCACAACAGACTGAGCCATCTGACCAATCAGAGCAGAGTAGAGCAATCGCAACAGACGTAGCCATCTGACCAATCAGAGCAGAGTAGACCAATCACAACAGACGTAGCCATCTGACCAATCAGAGCAGAGTAGAACAATCGCAACAAACTGGGTCATCTGACCAATCAGAGCAGAGTAGACCAATCGCAACAGACGTAGCCATCTGACCAATCAGAGCAGAGTAGAGCAATCGCAACAGACTGGGTCATCTGACCAATCAGAGCAGAGTAGACCAATCACAACAGACGTAGCCATCTGACCAATCAGAGCAGAGTAGAACAATCGCAACAGACTGGGTCATCTGACCAATCAGAGCAGAGTAGAGCAATCGCAACAGACTGGGTCATCTGACCAATCAGAGCAGAGCAGACCAATCACAACAGACTGAGCCATCTGACCAATCAGAGCAGAGTAGAGCAATCGCAACAGACTGGGTCATCTGACCAATCAGAGCAGAGTAGACCAATTGCAACAGACGTAGCCATCTAACCAATCAGAGCAGAGTAGAACAATCGCAACAGACTGGGTCATCTGACCAATCAGAGCAGAGTAGAGCAATGGCAACAGACTGGGTCATCTGACCAATCAGAGCAGAGCAGACCAATCACAACAGACTGAGCCATCTGACCAATCAGAGCAGAGTAGACCAATCACAACAGACTGAGCCATTTGACCAATCAGAGCAGAGTAGAGCAATCGCAACAGACTGGGTCATCTGACCAATCAGAGCAGAGTAGACCAATCACAACAGACTGAGCCATCTGACCAATCAGAGCAGAGTAGACCAATCACAACAGACTGAGCCATCTGACCAATCAGAGCAGAGTAGAACAATCGCAACAGACGTAGCCATCTGACCAATCAGAGCAGAGTAGAACAATCGCAACAGACTGGGTCATCTGACCAATCAGAGCAGAGTAGAGCAATCGCAACAGACTGGGTCATCTGACCAATCAGAGCAGAGCAGACCAATCACAACAGACTGAGCCATCTGACCAATCAGAGCAGAGTAGAGCAATCGCAACAGACTGGGTCATCTGACCAATCAGAGCAGAGTAGACCAATCACAACAGACTGAGCCATCTGACCAATCAGAGCAGAGTAGAGCAATCGCAACAGACTGGGTCATCTGACCAATCAGAGCAGAGTAGACCAATCACAACAGACTGAGCCATCTGACCAATCAGCAGAGTAGACCAATCACAACAGACTGAGCCATCTGACCAATCAGAGCAGAGTAGAGCAATCGCAACAGACTGGGTCATCGGACCAATCAGAGCAGAGCAGACCAATCACAACAGACTGAGCCATCTGACCAATCAGAGCAGAGTAGACCAATCACAACAGACTGAGCCATCTGACCAATCAGAGCAGAGTAGAACAATCGCAACAGACGTAGCCATCTGACCAATCAGAGCAGAGGAGAACAATCGCAACAGACTGGGTCATCTGACCAATCAGAGCAGAGTAGAGCAATCGCAACAGACTGGGTCATCTGACCAATCAGAGCAGAGCAGACCAATCACAAAAGACTGAGCCATCTGACCAATCAGAGCAGAGTAGACCAATCACAACAGACTGAGCCATCTGACCAATCAGAGCAGAGTAGAGCAATCGCAACAGACTGGGTCATCTGACCAATCAGAGCAGAGCAGACCAATCACAACAGACTGAGCCATCTGACCAATCAGAGCAGAGTAGACCAATCACAACAGACTGAGCCATCTGACCAATCAGAGCAGAGTAGAACAATCGCAACAGACTGGGTCATCTGACCAATCAGAGCAGAGCAGACCAATCACAACAGACTGAGCCATCTGACCAATCAGAGCAGAGTAGACCAATCACAACAGACTGAGCCATCTGACCAATCAGAGCAGAGTAGAACAATCGCAACAGACTGAGCCATCTGACCAATCAGAGCTGAGTAGACCAATCACAACAGACTGAGCCATCTGACCAATCAGAGTTGAGTAGACCAATCACAACAGACTGAGCCATCTGACCAATCAGAGTTGAGTAGAAGTGTGTTTGGCCTTGGATGCATGTAAACCTGTAGAAGGAGACTCCAAAACAAAATCCTTTCAGATCCTTTAAATAAGCATAATAGGAGCACTTGAATCATCATTCTGGAATCTACAGAATGAGCTTTAAATGATTGCTGTCTGATATCAGGGCACTAATATCTATGATGCCAAGCGTGGAGCGCTGGTGGATCTGGGCATCCTGGACGTGATGCAGATCTTCGGTCGGGCCGGACGGCCACAGTTTGACAAGTACGGTGAGGGAACCATCATCACGACCCATGAGAAGCTGAGCCATTACCTGACGCTCCTGACCCAGCAGAACCCCATCGAGAGCCAGTTCCAGCAGAGCCTATCCGACAACCTCAACGCTGAGGTACAGCCACACACACTGCCAACCTCAACACTGAGATACAGCCACACACACTGCCAACCTCAACACTGAGATACAGCCACACACACTGCCAACCTCAACACTGAGGTACAGCCACACACACTGCCAACCTCAACACTGAGGTACAGCCACACACACTGCCAACCTCAACACTGAGGTACAGCCACACACACTGCCAACCTCAACACTGAGATACAGCCACACACACTGCCAAACTCAACACTGAGGTACAGCCACACACACTGCCAACCTCAACACTGAGATACAGCCACACACACGGCCAACCTCAACACTGAGGTACAGCCACACACACTGCCAACCTCAACACTGAGGTACAGCCACACACACTGCCAACCTCAACACTGAGGTACAGCCACACACACTGCCAACCTCAACGCTGAGATACAGCCACACACACTGCCAACCTCAACACTGAGGTACAGCCACACACACGGCCAACCTCAACGCTGAGATACAGCCACACACGGCCAACCTCAACACTGAGGTACAGCCACACACACTGCCAACCTCAACACTGAGATACAGCCACACACACTGCTAACCTCAACGCTGAGATACAGCCACACACACTGCCAACCTCAACACTGAGATACAGCCACACACACTGCCAACCTCAACACTGAGATACAGCCACACACACTGCCAACCTCAACACTGAGATACAGCCACACACACTGCTAACCTCAACACTGAGGTACAGCCACACACACTGCCAACCTCAACACTGAGATACAGCCACACACACTGCCAACCTCAACACTGAGGTACAGCCACACACACTGCCAACCTCAACACTGAGATACAGCCACACACACTGCTAACCTCAACACTGAGGTACAGCCACACACACTGCCAACCTCAACACTGAGATACAGCCACACACACTGCTAACCTCAACGCTGAGATACAGCCACACACACGGCCAACCTCAACCCTGAGGTACAGCCACACACACTGCCAACCTCAACACTGAGATACAGCCACACACACTGCCAACCTCAACACTGAGGTACAGCCACACAAACGGCCAACCTCAACACTGAGATACAGCCACACACACTGCCAACCTCAACACTGAGGTACAGCCACACACACTGCCAACCTCAACACTGAGGTACAGCCACACACACTGCCAACCTCAACGCTGAGGTACAGCCACACACACTGCCAACCTCAACGCTGAGGTACAGCCACACACACTGCCAACCTCAACACTGAGGTACAGCCACACACACGGCCAAACTCAACACTGAGATACAGCCACACACACTGCCAACCTCAACACTGAGATACAGCCACACACACTGCCAACCTCAACACTGAGATACAGCCACACACACTGCCAAACTCAACACTGAGGTACAGCCACACACACTGCCAAACTCAACACTGAGGTACAGCCACACACTGCCAACCTCAACACTGAGATACAGCCACACACACTGCCAACCTCAACACTGAGATACAGCCACACACACTGCCAAACTCAACACTGAGATACAGCCACACACACTGCCAACCTCAACACTGAGGTACAGCCACACACACTGCCAACCTCAACACTGAGATACAGCCACACACACTGCCAACCTCAACACTGAGGTACAGCCACACACACGGCCAACCTCAGCACTGAGATACAGCCACACACACTGCCAACCTCAACACTGAGATACAGCCACACACACTGCCAAACTCAACACTGAGATACAGCCACACACACTGCCAACCTCAACACTGAGGTACAGCCACACACACTGCCAACCTCAACACTGAGATACAGCCACACACACTGCCAACCTCAACACTGAGATACAGCCACACACACTGCCAACCTCAACACTGAGATACAGCCACACACACTGCCAACCTCAACGCTGAGATACAGCCACACACACTCCCAACCTCAACACTGAGGTACAGCCACACACACGGCCAACCTCAACACTGAGATACAGCCACACACACTGCCAACCTCAACACTGAGATACAGCCACACACACTGCCAAACTCAACACTGAGGTACAGCCACACACACTACCAACCTCAACACTGAGGTACAGCCACACACACGGCCAACCTCAACACTGAGATACAGCCACACACACTGCCAACCTCAACACTGAGATACAGCCACACACACTGCCAACCTCAACACTGAGATACAGCCACACACACTGCCAACCTCAACACTGAGATACAGCCACACACACTGCCAACCTCAACACTGAGATACAGCCACACACACTGCCAACCTCAACGCTGAGATACAGCCACACACACTGCCAACCTCAACGCTGAGATAAAGCCACACACACTGCCAACCTCAACACTGAGATACAGCCACACACACTGCCAACCTCAACACTGAGATACAGCCACACACACTGCCAACCTCAACACTGAGGTACAGCCACACACACTGCCAACCTCAACACTGAGATACAGCCACACACACTGCCAACCTCAACACTGAGATACAGCCACACACACTGCCAACCTCAACACTGAGATACAGCCACACACACTGCCAACCTCAACACTGAGATACAGCCACACACACTGCCAACCTCAACACTGAGATACAGCCACACACACTGCCAACCTCAACACTGAGATACAGCCACACACACTGCCAAACTCAACACTGAGATACAGCCACACACACTGCCAACCTCAACAATGAGGTACAGCCACACACACTGCCAACCTCAACACTGAGATACAGCCACACACACTGCCAACCTCAACACTGAGGTACAGCCACACACACTGCCAACCTCAACACTGAGATACAGCCACACACACTGCCAACCTCAACACTGAGGTACAGCCACACACACGGCCAACTTCAACACTGAGGTACAGCCACACACACTGCCAACCTCAACACTGAGATACAGCCACACACACTGCCAACCTCAACACTGAGGTACAGCCACACACACGGCCAACCTCAACACTGAGATACAGCCACACACACTGCCAACCTCAACACTGAGATACAGCCACACACACTGCCAACCTCAACACTGAGATACAGCCACACACACTGCCAACCTCAACACTGAGATACAGCCACACACACTGCCAACCTCAACACTGAGATACAGCCACACACACTGCCAACCTCAACACTGAGGTACAGCCACACACACTGCCAACCTCAACACTGAGGTACAGCCACACACACTACCAACCTCAACACTGAGGTACAGCCACACACACTACCAACCTCAACACTGAGGTACAGCCACACACACGGCCAACCTCAACACTGAGATACAGCCACACACACTGCCAACCTCAACACTGAGAAACAGCCACTCACACTGCCAAACTCAACACTGAGGTACAGCCACACACACTACCAACCTCAACACTGAGGTACAGCCACACACACGGCCAACCTCAACACTGAGATACAGCCACACACACTGCCAACCTCAACACTGAGATACAGCCACACACACTGCCAACCTCAACACTGAGGTACAGCCACACACACTGCCAACCTCAACACTGAGATACAGCCACACACACTGCCAACCTCAACACTGAGATACAGCCACACACACTGCCAACCTCAACACTGAGATACAGCCACACACACTGCCAACCTCAACGCTGAGATACAGCCACACACACTGCCAACCTCAACGCTGAGATACAGCCACACACACTGCCAACCTCAACACTGAGATACAGCCACACACACTGCCAACCTCAACACTGAGATACAGCCACACACACTGCCAACCTCAACACTGAGGTACAGCCACACACACTGCCAACCTCAACACTGAGATACAGCCACACACACTGCCAACCTCAACACTGAGATACAGCCACACACACTGCCAACCTCAACACTGAGATACAGCCACACACACTGCCAACCTCAACACTGAGATACAGCCACACACACTGCCAACCTCAACACTGAGATACAGCCACACACACTGCCAACCTCAACACTGAGATACAGCCACACACACTGCCAACCTCAACACTGAGATACAGCCACACACACTGCCAAACTCAACACTGAGATACAGCCACACACACTGCCAACCTCAACACTGAGGTACAGCCACACACACTGCCAACCTCAACACTGATATACAGCCACACACACTGCCAAACTCAACACTGAGGTACAGCCACACACACGGCCAACCTCAACACTGAGATACAGCCACACACACTGCCAACCTCAACACTGAGATACAGCCACACACACTGCCAAACTCAACACTGAGATACAGCCACACACACTGCCAACCTCAACACTGAGGTACAGCCACACACACTGTCAACCTCAACACTGAGATACAGCCACACACACTGCCAACCTCAACACTGAGATACAGCCACACACACTGCCAACCTCAACACTGAGATACAGCCACACACACTGCCAACCTCAACACTGAGGTACAGCCACACACACGGCCAACCTCAACACTGAGGTACAGCCACACACACTACCAACCTCAACACTGAGGTACAGCCACACACACTACCAACCTCAACACTGAGGTACAGCCACACACACTGCCAACCTCAACACTGAGATACAGCCACACACACTGCCAACCTCAACACTGAGATACAGCCACACACACTGCCAACCTCAACACTGAGATACAGCCACACACACTGCCAACCTCAACGCTGAGATACAGCCACACACACTCCCAACCTCAACACTGAGGTACAGCCACACACACTACCAACCTCAACACTGAGGTACAGCCACACACACTACCAACCTCAACACTGAGGTACAGCCACACACACTGCCAACCTCAACGCTGAGATACAGCCACACACACTGACAACCTCAACACTGAGATACAGCCACACACACTGCCAACCTCAACACTGAGGTACAGCCACACACACTACCAACCTCAACACTGAGGTACAGCCACACACACTACCAACCTCAACACTGAGGTACAGCCACACACACTACCAACCTCAACACTGAGGTACAGCCACACACACGGCCAACCTCAACACTGAGATACAGCCACACACACTGCAAACCTCAACACTGAGGTACAGCCACACACACTACCAACCTCAACACTGAGGTACAGCCACACACACGGCCAACCTCAACACTGAGATACAGCCACACACACTGCCAACCTCAACACTGAGATACAGCCACACACACTGCCAACCTCAACACTGAGATACAGCCACACACACTGCCAACCTCAACACTGAGGTACAGCCACACACACTGCCAACCTCAACACTGAGATACAGCCACACACACTGCCAACCTCAACGCTGAGATACAGCCACACACACTCCCAACCTCAACACTGAGGTACAGCCACACACACTACCAACCTCAACACTGAGGTACAGCCACACACACTACCAACCTCAACACTGAGGTACAGCCACACACACTGCCAACCTCAACACTGAGATACAGCCACACACACTGCCAACCTCAACACTGAGATACAGCCACACACACTGCCAACCTCAACACTGAGATACAGCCACACACACTGCCAACCTCAACACTGAGATACAGCCACACACACTGCCAACCTCAACACTGAGATACAGCCACACACACTGCCAACCTCAACACTGAGATACAGCCACACACACTGCCAACCTCAACACTGAGGTACAGCCACACACACTGCCAACCTCAACACTGAGATACAGCCACACACACTGCCAACCTCAACACTGAGATACAGCCACACACACTGCCAACCTCAACACTGAGGTACAGCCACACACACTGCCAACCTCAACACTGAGATACAGCCACACACACTGCCAACCTCAACACTGAGGTACAGCCACACACACTGCCAACCTCAACACTGAGGTACAGCCACACACACTGCCAACCTCAACGCTGAGATACAGCCACACACTGCCAACCTCAACACTGAGGTACAGCCACACACACTGCCAACCTCAACACTGAGATACAGCCACACACACTGCCAACCTCAACACTGAGATACAGCCACACACACTCCCAACCTCAACACTGAGGTACAGCCACACACACTGCCAACCTCAACACTGAGGTACAGCCACACACACTGCCAACCTCAACACTGAGGTACAGCCACACACACTGCCAACCTCAACACTGAGGTACAGCCACACACACTGCCAACCTCAACACTGAGGTACAGCCACACACACTGCCTTCAAGCTGAGGAGACCTGCTGGGCCACATATATAAATATGATGACCTTTGGCGTAAATCTGCTCTTTCAATCTCCTGATTTTCAATATTAATGTACTTTTTAAGTTCATTACTCTTTACTACACTTAATAATCATATTATCTCATTATACATTAATCACATTACACTTTATTTATGCTTTTGTCAAAACAGTTGTATAAGATTATCAGTGATAAGAAATTACAATTACAATGTTAAATATTTAATATTTTTATTTTATTTATTATTAGTTTTTAAATATATATATATATATAATTACAGAAGCACAACAAAATTACTAAAATTTAAATTAAAATGAAGCTGAAAATATAAGCTAATTCATAATATGAATAAAAACAAAAAAAAATTGTGTTAGATTTAGTGCTGGGCAACGATTAATCGCATCCAAAATAAAAGTTTGTGTTTACATAATATATGTGTGTGTACTGTGTATAATTATTTTGTACATAGCAATACACACACATGCATGTATGTATGCATGCATGTATTAAAACAAACGTGTTATTTATATATATATAATATAAATTATGTAAAAATATATTCAATGTACATGCATATGTTATATTATACAAAATAATTATACACAGTACACACATATATTAACTTTTATTTTTGGATGTGATTAATCGTTGCCCAGCACTGATTAGATATTTGTGATTCTACTGTAGGAGAGGATTTGAATAATCTAATTTAGGTTATATAAATCATCTCCTACAGTAGAATCACACATTGTTCTAACACTCAAATCTAAAGTCAGGCTGTTTTGTCTCTAATTGTATATAGTTTGCACTGAACAAGGAGTTTCACTTTAGTTTTTGTTTGTTTGCAAAAGTATGTTTTTATTTAAAAAATATTTGATAGCTAGAATGTGTCTTTGTAATTGAATTAATGATGATAAGCTTGGAAAAGAATGAAACGAGCTTAATGACCTCTTCAAGATGTTTATAATAGTAGAAGGAAAGGGCTGTTCCTCACTCTGCCACATGATGGCAGCATCCACAAGCGTTTTCCAATAGAAACTCATGATCAGTTCATCCAACAGATGGCGCAGTGACATCAGGCATCAGTTGAATATTAGATTAAAATCATTTCTGCATGTATTTAGGACTGTTGTGCATGGCATATCAATTATCATATTATGTCCAAGATCTCAATCACATAGTTAGTAATATTAAACCCAACCCACACCTCTAGAAAACATTAGGATTTGATTTAAAGTGCTTGAAATGTGATGCTTGCTTATTGTTGGTTGTTTTGTGCAGATCGCTCTAGGGACGGTCACTAATGTTGATGAAGCCGTCCGGTGGTTGAGTTACACGTATCTGTACGTGCGAATGAGAGCCAATCCACTCGTTTACGGGATCAACCACAAGGCCTGTCAGGTGCTCATGCTCTCAGTCTCAGTAGTTAAATGGGATTTGCCGGTTTTCAGTTTTTATTTATATTTTCGTTGTAAAAAAAAATATATATATATATATAATATAGTTATATTGTTATAATATAAATATTAGTTATACAGTTATATTTTCCTCTCTTGTTATAGTTTATTATGTCAAATGATTTGTGGTGAAATATTCTGCTAATAGTTGATTATAATTGTGTTGTTCAGATGGACCCGCAGTTGGAGCTCTACAGGAAGGAGTTAGTGGTGGAGTCGGGCAGAAAGCTTGATAAAGCTCGGATGATCCGGTTCGACGAGAGGACGGGTTATTTTGCGTCCACAGATCTTGGCAGGACGGCCAGTCACTTCTACATAAAGTACAACACTATGGAGGTGAGATGTGTACGGATGTATAGAGCGAGCCATTGGCTGCATGCAGTGTTTCATTCTCAAAGAAAGCATGACGGTTAACTTGGCAAAAATATTTTTGAAATTATTCAGCAAGGATGCATTAAATTAATCAAAAGTGACAGTGAATGAAGTTATAATATTACAAAAGATTTATGTTTCAAATAAATGCTGTGCTTTTGAACTTTCTATTCATCAAATAAATCTGAAAAAAAAAAAAAGTATAATGTTTTCCACAAAAATATTGCGCAGCACAACTGTTTGCAACTGATGATAATAATCAGAAATGTTTCTTGAGCATCAAATCAGCAGATTAGAGTGATGTTTTATTTTATTCAGCAAGGATGCATTAAATTGATCAAACGTGACTGTAAAGACATTTCTAATATTACAAAAGATTTCTATTTTAAATAGAAGTCTGTTCTTAGATCTTTCTATTCATCAAAGTATCCTAACAAAAAATAAATACATTTATAATTTTCCACGAAAATATTGCGCAGCACAACTGTTTTCAACACTGATAATAATCAGAAATGTTTCTTGAGCATCAAATCAGCAGATTAGAGTGATGTTTTTATTCAGCAAGGATGCATTAAATTGATCAAACGTGACAGTAAAGACATTTATAATATGACATAAGATTTCTATTTTAAATAGAAGTCAAGTCATCATATTAGAGTGATTTCTGAAGGATCATGTGACACTGAAGACTGGAGTAATGATGCTGGAAATACAGCTTTGATTGGCTTAATGTACATTAAATGCATCTTTGACTTTTTAATATTCTTTCTTTACATTCCACAGACTTTCAATGAGCTTTTCAGCGCGCAGAAGACCGAAGCAGATATTCTGAGCATCGTTTCAAAAGCGGAAGAGTTTGAGCAGATCAAGGTGAGAGGTCGTCGGTTCACACACACACAGGTCTTTGGTCTTTAGTAACGGGTGTGTCTCACAGTGAGGTGTGTGTGTGACGCACAGGTCCGGGACGAGGAGCTGGAGGAACTGGAGAAGATGTTGTGTGATTTCTGTGAGCTTCCAGCGGCTGGAGGAGTGGAGAACGGTTACGGGAAGATCAACATCCTCCTCCAGACGTACATCGGGCGCGGGGAAGTGGACAGCTTCTCCCTCATCTCTGACCTGTCTTATGTAGCGCAGGTGAGACACCCAACAGCTTCGTCCTCATTATACGCGCTTTAACATTGAGAAATTAAACCTGCCAAATCATATGCAACGGCACATCAATTACGGAAGATTGTGTTCAGAGCCGTGTCTGATATAATCACATAATGTTTCTCCAATTCTGACCAAACTTCATCATTTCAATGGGAATCGGCCCAATGAAGAATTTTCCCTGTCGGAAAAGCTTAATTATGCGAGTCGAGTTCAATTTTAGTGAATTTTGTAAATTAGCTGAAGATCCACAATGGGCGAGAGGCTCATTCAGCAAGTTTTGCAAAACACTTCAATATTATAAAAGCTTGGCTGTCTGAAAATGTTTATTTCGTTGTCATTATTCGTTGTAATTTGTCACATTCGGTCCTGCTTTCTTTTGTCCTCCAAATTTGCTGAACACTGAGTTTTAAAGGAATATTTCCTATACACACACTCATGCTGCTCTTTTCCACGCAATGAAAACTGATGGCTACACCGTTGAGTACCAGAAAGGACAAATAAGAGTTCGAGTTATACTTAATTGTCCTTTTTTCAAGGAAATTCGTCTTGAAATGTAAAGCCGCAGTGAAACACAATAAACCACAACACAACACAACTAGAGATGCACCGATGTATCGGCCAATAATCAGCATCGGCCGATTAAAGCTATTATTATACGATCTGTCCATCAAAAGGGTGCGGGAAAACTGTGACACACAGACTGTGTCTGTGAGGGACATCTCTGTGTTGTATTTAGGGCAAGTTAAAGTGACAATAACGCATTAACAGTTAAAAATAGCTACATAAAAGCAGGCTTTAAATCACCCGTAGTTCACGCCAGGGTTGCCAGATCTACTTTTTGCCCCCTACATCAAACATTATTTGTTTAACAGCTTTGTGCTCTGTTACTTAAAGTCTCAGCTTTCAAATTCTGTCCATTTTATCACCAAATTCAAACAATAAATGGCGTTTTGCCGCTCTTAAATGTGACACATCGCTGTATCGCCTCAGTCTTTTCTTCCACTTTAATACAAATTATATCTAGAAAAACATGCATGAATATCAGAAGCGTATTTACTGTTAATTATATTTGTATGCTTTGAATATATTTGCAATTAGCAAGTGTTTATGCAAACTACCTTATGTGTATACAAATATTTCTGCTTTTATTTTGAGTGTAAATATTATATCTGGAAATAAATAGCAGTTGAATAATAGCTCTGTTGTTAATTTAACCTCTAATATTATAGTTTGCCAAATGAGAGGCTTCCCTGGATATTTCCCAGCATTATTTGAGAGGAAAATCAAACTATCGGCATCGGTATCACCCAATATCATTCTGAATATTAGAGATTTAGTATCGGTGCATCACTACATTTGACGCATCACCAAAACAACCAAAAAACAGCATTATTAAAGTGGTCCATACGACACCATTTGAAGCCTAAAAAGCTTAATGTGCATAAATACGCCAACGATATGATGTTCTTCTGTGATCGTGGCACATTTAAAGAAGCGTTGAACTCAAATGTGAGATCTGCGGAGATGAGTGGACGCGTTTATGGTGATTGCCGTTGTATGGAAAAGATCCATGAAGAAACACACG
Organism: Rhinichthys klamathensis goyatoka; assembly: GCF_029890125.1. Lineage (NCBI taxonomy): Eukaryota > Metazoa > Chordata > Actinopteri > Cypriniformes > Leuciscidae > Rhinichthys > Rhinichthys klamathensis. The sequence goes on along the minus strand of NW_026607211.1, from coordinate 71,249 downwards.
CATGCTTCAAGCAACACGAGGACTAAATAGTGAGCGAGATTGTGAGTGTTCTGCGACTGCGATGTGCTCTGTGGAAGACATCTATCCATGTACAACAGCTTCCATGTGCTCGGATAGTGCAAATCGCTCGGAGAAATTCCCTCTTTGCTCCTAATCCGGCTGATTTCAGATGTGCAGCTGGGATCCGGCAGTGGGAGGCATTTCCGCGTCAAACGTTTGTTGATTTTAAATCCAGACCTTCTCTGATGCTCGGGTCTGAGATCTCTCTCTCCGGCAGCCTTCATGGGTTTTAGATGTACATGTTTACGCACACACACACACACAATGATTCTTCGGATGGTTTTTGCATCTGTTCAGGGATCTTCCCGTCGTTCAGCTGAAGATTGAAGAGAACGGTTCTGAGCGAACGGTTCTTCGGAGACAGTTATTTGTTAATGATTCAGTCGATCTGATTCTCCAAGCATTTGTAAATGACTGAGAATAAATAAGAGCTTGAGTGACTTGCGCTGGGCAATATAGCTAAATATATATATATATATAATTTATAATTGTGCTCTTTCCTCACCATTGACGAGATATACCGTTTATGACATGTTTCCTTGCCATTGACGACTGTTTTGATCATCGTTCGTAATCCAATCTGCAGTCTTTTTGTTCAATGTTTTTTTTGGATGTTTATGAAACTTTTTTTTTTTTTTAAGCAAAGGCTTTGTTCTTTCTCTGTTCTTGTACATATTCATACAACAAAATAAACTGGGGATCATGAAAGTTTTGTGAATATGATAAAAAAAATGCGGGCGCAACTTTTTTTAGTAAACGCTGGCAGGGAAAGAGTTTATAATCTTTTTGTGTTTCCGGCTTTCAGTGATATTCAAAATCATAAAATTTATGGATTTGCTCTTTTTTTTTTTCTCCAGTGGAACCAGAATTTGGACCACAATTTCAGCAACTAATGCAAGAAGTATTTAGATAAATAATTTTTTTTCTTTTAAATCATCTGAAGATATAATGCCATATTCCAGATGTTGTAAATATATAATTTCCAAATATTTTCTTCTGGAACCAATTATAATGAGATGTCTATTAAATGTACAGCATTAAGGTGTGGGTCGCATACGTGAAGTTTTGCAGGCAAAAAAAAAGGTTCATTGTCAATAGTGTATCAAAGCATGAAACACAACTCACACTAAAGTCACTTTCACACTAAAGCAGTTTTAAGAATCTGCAGCTTGAGTCCGTCACACACACATGTCCAGATCGCACGCATCCCTGTGGAAATGACTGGATTTCGCCCATGAAAATTCGCTGAACAACAGAAAATGTGGGTTCTCCCTTTAAACTGGAAAACATAAATACCCCTAAAATGCACATGTATAAATTTATTCCGATTGATTTGAATCCTTCTGGTAATTTTGACCCGTAAAATATTTTTTAAAAAATTGAGTGTTCATTCGGAGAGGTCCAAGACCCCAGGACTTTTGTCGCATTTGAACCACGAATACACAAAAAAAACTATTTATTTATTATGTATTGATCAAATCTAGTAATTAAAAGATAAATATAAAAAATAAAAAAAAAGTATAATTTTACGGCTTCGGGTCGCGAGGGAAGGATGAAGGTTAAGTAGTGATAAAGCATTCAAAACACTATTATTGTGTAATTAAATCTTTAAAAACTCTCTTTCCAAACTAAAAAGAATGAGTTTTTCACCTGTGACCGCACAACCCTAAAGATTCCCAATGCTCTTTGCAACAGATCAGTCCACAAACCTCATGTGAAGCTGTGCGTTTACTGTGCTGTGCTTCGAGTGGATGATGGGATGGGTCTCGTCCAATCGCATGAAAGCCTGGGGTCGCTCTCGTGGCCTGTTAAACATCAGCATCTGGGTCAGCAGGTGTTTGTCCTCGCACTCGTTCACTTCTGCTCGATCCATCAGTGGCACACCAGATCGGTCCATCATAGCAGTCAGATCTATGAGGGAACGTGCACCTTATAGATCAAAGTAATGTAGGATTCTCTGAGCATAACTCACACTCGACCCGTCAAACACACACACACTGCGCTCTGATCTACACCGACAGCAGGCAGAGCAAACACACATTAGTTATTCCATGAAATGTGTTCTAGATAATGAACTAAATTTAAAAGAGCCTTTAAAAAGCTGTATCCCATAAGAAGAGAATTGTATATGATAAATCTGTTTAAAATGACGCTCTCCCATTAGACGAGCGGCTTTATAAGGTCGTCCACTGCCAAGCATCCGTCACTGGGTTCCTCAACCATCTGAAAACTTCTCACTTTATTTCAGTATGTCTTATTAACTCTTTCCCCGCCATTGGAGATATACCCAGCTGCAGGCCCGCAGCGCCACCAGCGCCAGAACCGGAAGTGAGGGAGGGGCGGAATTATTGACAATGACACAAGCATGGTTATTTTTGCAAGTATTTAAAAATATTTAAAATTGTTGCATCTTTTAAATAATATTTAGGGTATGTTTTTATTACACAGTGAGTCTATAGGAATACCAGACTTACATTTCACTGCTCGTTGTATGAACTATAACTGGTATGTGACAAATAAAGTGAATAATCCCTAAACCCACCCCTGATCCCTAAACCCACCCCTAATCCCTAAACCCACCCCTGATCCCTAAACCCACCCCTAATCCCTAAACCCACCCCTGATCCCTAAACCCACTCCTACTCCCTAAACCCACCCCTGATCCCTAAACCCACTCCTACTCCCTAAACCCACCCCTGATCCCTAAACCCACCCCTAATCCCTAAACCCACCCCTGATCCCTAAACCCACCCCTGATCCCTGAACCCACTCCTAATCCCTAAACCCACCCCTGATCCCTAAACCCACTCCTACTCCCTAAACCCACCCCTGATCCCTAAACCCACTCCTACTCCCTAAACCCACTCCTACTCCCTAAACCCACTCCTAATCCCTAAACCCACCCCTGATCCCTAAACCCACTCCTACTCCCTAAACCCACCCCTAATCCCTAAACCCACTCCTACTCCCTAAACCCACCCCTGATCCCTAAACCCACTCCTACTCCCTAAACCCACTCCTACTCCCTAAACCCACTCCTACTCCCTAAACCCACCCCTGATCCCTAAACCCACCCCTGATCCCTAAACCCACTCCTACTCCCTAAACCCACCCCTGATCCCTAAACCCACCCCTGATCCCTAAACCCACTCCTACTCCCTAAACCCACCCCTAATCCCTAAACCCACTCCTAATCCCTAAACCCACCCCTGATCCCTAAACCGACTCCTACTCCCTACACCCACCCCTAATCCCTAAACCCACTCCTACTCCCTAAACCCACTCCTACTCCCTAAACCCACCCCTGATCCCTAAACCCACTCCTACTCCCTAAATCCACTCCTACTCCCTAAACCCACCCCTGATCCCTAAACCCACTCCTACTCCCTAAACCCACCCCTGATCCCTAAACCCACTCCTACTCCCTAAACCCACCCCTAATCCCTAAACCCACTCCTACTCCCTAAACCCACTCCTGATCCCTAAACCCACCCCTGATCCCTAAACCCACTCCTACTCCCTAAACCCACCCCTAATCCCTAAACCCACTCCTACTCCCTAAACCCACTCCTACTCCCTAAACCCACCCCTGATCCCTAAACCCACCCCTGATCCCTAAACCCACCCCTGATCCCTAAACCCACCCCTGATCCCTAAACCCACCCCTACTCCCTAAACCCACCCCTGATCCCTAAACCCACCCCTGATCCCTAAACCCACCCCTGATCCCTAAACCCACTCCTACTCCCTAAACCCACCCCTAATCCCTAAACCCACTCCTAATCCCTAAACCCACCCCTGATCCCTAAACCCACTCCTACTCCCTAAACCCACCCCTAATCCCTAAACCCACTCCTACTCCCTAAACCCACTCCTACTCCCTAAACCCACCCCTAATCCCTAAACCCACTCCTACTCCCTAAACCCACTCCTACTCCCTAAACCCACCCCTGATCCCTAAACCCACCCCTGATCCCTAAACCCACTCCTACTCCCTAAACCCACCCCTAATCCCTAAACCCACTCCTACTCCCTAAACCCACTCCTACTCCCTAAACCCACCCCTGATCCCTAAACCCACCCCTAATCCCTAAACCCACCCCTGATCCCTAAACCCACCCCTAATCCCTAAACCCACTCCTACTCCCTAAACCCACTCCTACTCCCTAAACCCACTCCTACTCCCTAAACCCTCTCCCTAAACCCACTCCTACTCCCTAGACCCACTCCTACTCCCTAAACCCACCCCTACTACCTAAACCCACCCCTAATCCCTAAACCCACTCCTACTCCCTAAACCCACTCCTACTCCCTAAACCCACTCCTACTCCCTAAACCCACCCCTAATCCCTAAACCCACTCCTACTCCCTAAACCCACTCCTACTCCCTAAACCCACTCCTACTCCCTAAACCCACTCCTAATCCCTAAACCCACCCCTGATCCCTAAACCCACTCCTACTCCCTAAACCCACCCCTAATCCCTAAACCCACCCCTGATCCCTAAACCCACCCCTGATCCCTGAACCCACTCCTAATCCCTAAACCCACCCCTGATCCCTAAACCCACTCCTACTCCCTAAACCCACTCCTACTCCCTAAACCCACTCCTAATCCTACCCATCTTGATCCGACTCCTCCCCGTGGATCTCATGTACTGCATTGAGGTGCTACTGGACATTTCTGGCTTTCCGTGTTTTCCGCTGTTATACGGTAGGGGGCGCTGTTACACATCTTCTGAATGATTACTAATGCTGCGTCCCAATTCGCATAATATCCGTCCTAAATAGTATTCGAAAATATAATTAGTACGTCCCAAATCGTAGTATGTTAAAATGAGTGTTTCAAAGAGACCCGGATGGTCTACTATATCCGGTCAGAATCCGAAGTGCAGATCGATACGCGCTAATATTGCCCACAACCCATCGCACACTGCACGAGGATTTGGTTAGAACTACAAACACGAGTGAAAAGTGTTCAAAAACTACAGACATGGAGGACGCGCGAGTCCGGCGGTGGTGTAGAGAGGTTTAGATAAAGGGGTTTGAGTGATTCATTATCAGTATCTAACCTGAGGAAAATGTATGTATTCAATGTTGTCTACATTGTGAACTATGATACGAGCTGTGTTCTGAGTGTGTGTGTGTGTGTGTGTGTGTGTGTGTGTGTGTGTGTGTGTGTGTGTGAGAGAGAGAGAGAGAGAGAGAGAGAGTGTGTGTGTGAATGTGAGTGAGTGAGTGAGTGAGTGAGTGAGTGAGTGAGTGAGTGAGTGAGTGCGTGCGTGTGTGTGTGTGTGTGTGTGTGTGCAGAACGCAGCTTGTATCGTGCGGGCCCTGTCTGAGTGTGTGTGTGTGTGTGTGTGTGTGTGCAGAACGCAGCTCGGATCGTGCGGGCCCTGTCTGAGTGTGTGTGTGTGTGTGTGTGCAGAACGCAGCTTGTATCGTGCGGGCCCTGTCTGAGTGTGTGTGTGTGTGTGTGTGCAGAACGCAGCTCGGATCGTGCGGGCCCTGTCTGAGTGTGTGTGTGTGTGTGTGTGTGTGTGCAGAACGCAGCTTGTATCGTGCGGGCCCTGTCTGAGTGAGTGTGTGTGTGTGTGTGTGTGTGTGTGTGCAGAACGCAGCTCGGATCGTGCGGGCCCTGTTCGAGATCGCCCTGAGGAAGCGCTGGCCCGTCATGACCCACCGCCTGCTGAACCTGTGTAAGGTGATCGACAAGCGCCTGTGGGGCTGGGCTCACCCGCTCCGGCAGTTCAGCGCTCTGCCCTCGTCTGTGCTGTCCCGCCTGGAGGAGAGGAAGATCACCCTGGACCAGCTCAGAGACATGGGCAAAGATGAGATCGGTCAGTCTCACACAGTCTCCTGCACTGCTCAGGGGTAGACTCTGTCTTAGACGGCTGTTTCTCACCACAATTTATATTTTCAAAAATATTTGGATGTGTGTATGCATGTGTGTTTTTTAATGTTATTTTTATTTAAATCTAGTGTTTTGCACATGTTTCTGTGATGGTTTAAGGCTTTGATATCATAAACCTGATATAAAATCAATGGAAGTCTATGCAGTGTCCTCACTAATACAGTGAAACGCGTGTGTGTGTGTGTGTGTGTGTAGGTCACATGTTGCATCACGTGAACATCGGGCTGAAGGTGAAGCAGTGTGTTCATCAGATCCCTGCCATCCTGATGGAGTCCAGCATTCAGCCAATCACACGCACGGTCCTGCGCGTGCGCCTCAGCATCACCCCCGACTTCAGGTGGAGTGACCAGGTAACCATGGCAACCGCATCCAGGGCCTCACACAGGATCTGGATGTTCAGTTCCTTACACCAGCCGATCCCAAACTCATCCACACAAAACATTCAGGCCTAACTTGATGTTTTTGGATTACACAGTTTTACAGAAACAAACTAATAAAGTTAACGTGATGCATAAGTGTCAGTCATACTTAAAGGGTACGATTTCTGCTCTCAAAAACTCTTGCAATAGTTTACTAATTATCTATATGCATCTGTTTGATTTTATTGAAAAAAACATATTTTGAAAAATTCATTTATTCAAATTGCTGCATAAATCTGTTCATTAAAAATCTGAAAACAATTACATTTATTCAGTTAAACAGCAGTTTTTTTAACTCTGCTTTCTTATATTACACTGAGAGATCAACTTGAACATGTTAAGTATTGTTTGAAATATATATATATGTATCAATTACAATTATTTTGTCGTGGGTTACTACTGTACAAGTTTCTCAAGCGAATGCAAAATATTTAAGAGAAAACGCAAAAGCATTGACAATTTTTCTTCTCTCATATTTGTCCATCACCATGTCCCTCTAGGGTCTCTGTAGCTTTGAACATGTTTTGGTGGAATAATATGATAAGGCCCTTGGCAATTATGAGATAATAATGTAATAAAGGGATGCGCAGTCTGAAAACTTTAGTATAACTAAAACATTATATTTGTAATGGCCTATAACTGTATATTCTCTCTCCTTACACTAAACTGAACCAGCACAGAAAACGTTCTGCATTTTTACATTTTCAAAAACATCACTTATTATGATTTATAATCTGGTTTCCTCATAGGGACCAAAAAATTTCCATTTTGACATTTTTTCTCTATGATGTAGGGTTTACCAGGACCACACACACACTCACTCTCTCACACACACTCACTCTCTTTCTTTCTTTCTTTCTCTCTCAAACACACACACACATGCTCACACACACACACACGCTCACTCTCTCTCACACACACACACACACACACGCTCACTCTCTCACACACACACACACACGCTCACTCTCTCTCACACACACACTCACGCACACACACTCTTTCTTTCTTTCTCTCTCAAACACACACACACACGCTCACTCTCTCAAACACACACACACACACTCACTCTCTCACACACACACTCTCTCTCACACACACACTCACGCACACACACACACACTCTCTCTTTCTTTCTTTCTCTCTCAAACACACACACACATGCTCACACACACACACACGCTCACTCTCTCACACACACACACACACACACACACGCTCACTCTCTCTCACACACACACTCACGCACACACACTCTTTCTTTCTTTCTCTCTCAAACACACACACACACACACGCTCACTCTCTCAAACACACACACACACAGTCACTCTCTCACACACACAGTCTCTCTCTCTCACACACACACTCACGCACACACACACACACACACACACTCTCTCTTTCTTTCTTTCTCTCTCAAACACACACACACATGCTCACACACACACACACGCTCACACACTCACACACACACACTCACGCACACACACTCTTTCTTTCTTTCTCTCTCAAACACACACACACACGCTCACTCTCTCACACACACACACACACACACTCTCTCTCTCTCTCTCTCAAACACACACACGCTCACTCTCTCACACACACACTCTCTTTCTCTCTCTCTCTCTCTCTAAAACACACACACACACACACACTCACTCTCTCACACACACACTCATGCACACTCTCTCTCTCTTTCTCTCTCTCTGTCTCTCTCTCTCTCAAACACACACACACACTCATGCACACTCTCTCTCTCTCTCTTTCTCTCTCTCTCTCAAACACACACACACACTCACTCTCTCAAATACACACTCACGCACACTCTCTCTCTCTCTCTTTCTCTCTCTCAAACACACACACACACACACTCACTCTCTCAAATACACACTCACGCACACTCTCTCTCTCTTTCTTTCTCTCTCTCTCTCTCTCTCAAACACACACACACACACACTCACTCTCTCACACACACACTCATGCACACTCTCTCTCTCTCTTTCTCTCTCTCTCTCTCTCTCAAACACACACACACACTCATGCACACTCTCTCTCTCTCTCTCTTTCTCTCTCTCTCTCTCTCTCAAACACACACACACGCTCTCACACACACACACACACACACACACGGTCACTCTCACACACACACTCTCTTTCTCTCTCTCTCTCTCTCTCTCTCTCAAACACACACACACACGCTCACACACACACACGCTCTCTCTCTCAAACACACACACACACACACATGCTCACACACACACGCGCGCTCACACACACACACAGGCTCACAGTTGGTTCTTGAGGATCTGAAGGCATCATTGATTTGTCGTCTCCTCCCCTGTGTTTAAGAGCACAAAGGCTTGAATAGCCCAGATCTGTGTGTGTGTTGTTCTCCTGAGGGCCACAGATGGGCCGCTCTGAGTCATGTGACCAGAACTCCTCCAGCGTGACACCCAACAGCTGGAAGACCATCAGCACACACTAATCACCCGCCAGTGTCCTCGCTCACACACATTAACAAGGCATTAACAAACATTACATAACGCTTCATCCACTTACTACTTCATGTATCCTAATACATAATGTAACGCTAGCGTTCACTAGCGTTCAAACATTTGGGCTCAGAACGATTATTATTCGACAGATCTTAATGCTTTTATTCAGTAAGGATGCGTTAAAATATGACTTAAGACATTTATACTGTTACAAAAGCTTTCTTTTAAAAAAAAAAAAGACTCATGAATATGAATAGATAATAATCAGAAATGTTGAGCATCAGATCCTCATATTAGAGTGATTTCTGAAGGATCATGTGACCCTGAAGACTGGAGTAATGATGCTGAAAATTCAGCTTTGATCACAGGAATAAATACAATTTACAATATGTTTTCAGTGCATGTTGAAGCAGGAGTTAAACACGGCTATAGTTCAGGTTGCTAATGTGAATGAAGCTGTGTGATTCAGATTCAGATCAAACAGCCCAAGCTTGATTTATCCACACCGTGAGCAAAGCGGAAAAACTCATCCGGACGCTTCCATGCAAAATACGAGCCGCCTGACGTTTGATACGTACAGTTTATCACTCGCTTTAACGTGAAACAGTCTACAGCTCAACAGGCTGTAAAGATTAACTTACTTTTCACTAAATACAAGCCATCTGATCCCGCAGATCCAGTGTCTATGAAGCAGCGATGCGGATCAGCAGGAGTCCAGGCGGATGGCAAGCTCCCGACGGGACGTTTTTATGCTAACACTTTACAATAAGGTTCATTAGTTAAAGGAGTAGTTCACTTTAAAAAAAACTTTTGCTGATAATTTACTCACCCCCATGTCATCCAAGATGTCCATGTCTTTCTTTCTTCAGTCGAAAAGAAATTAAGGTTTTTGATGAAAACATTCCAGGATTTTTCTCCATATAATGCACTTTGCTGGGCACCAAACGGTTCAAGGTCCAAAAGACAGTTTCAGTGCAAACTGCAAACTGTTCAAAGGGCTTTAAACGATTCCAGACGATGAATAAGGGTCTTATCTAGAGAAACGATCGCTCATTTAAAAAATAAATAACAAAGTTTAAGTTTTATAGGCACAAATGCTCGCCTCGCTCTGTTCTGTGTGACTCTCCTGTTCGAACTCGTTCATCAAAATGAACGAATCTTTTTTCGAGTCATTTGATTCATTTAACGAACGAAATGAACGAACTGACTCGGAAAAAGATTCGTTCATTTTGATGAACGAGTTCGAACAGGAGAGTCACACAGAACAGAGCAAGGCGAGCATTTGTGCCTATAAAACTTAAACTTTGTTATTTATTTTTTAAATGACCGATCGTTTCGCTTGATAAGACCCTTATTCATCGTCTGGTGTCGTTTAAAGCCCTTTGAACAGTTTGCACTGAAACTGTCTTTTGGACCTTGAACCGTTTGGTGCCCAGCAAAGTACATTATATGGAGAAAAATCCTGGAATGTTTTCATCAAAAACCTTAATTTCTTTTCGACTGAAGAAAGAAAGACATGGACATCTTGGATGACATGGGGGTGAGTAAATTATCAGCAAAAGTTTTTTTAAAAGTGAACTACTCCTTTAAAGTCCCTGTGAAGGCAAAATTAAGTATGTGTTCTGAGTTTGTCACACCACAGAAAAATGTGTTATTAGTCACCCAGCCAAATTTGAATGATAAAAAAACCCGGCAAGTACATAAAATAAGCTATCAAAATCTTGAAAAAATGAGCAGTATTCTCTGCTCTCAAACGCTGGGGGCGTGTCTTCTGGGGGCGTGTCTTCTGGGGGGGATGTCTTCTGGGGGCGTGTCCGCTGGCTGCGCTGAAACCACGCCCACTCGCGGGAAAGCTGCCGACGGTGATATTAGCTGATACTGCTTTCGGGACGGGGAGATGAAGGCCGAGGCGGGAGATAGTCGGTTCGGCCCCATTCGCCAGTAACAGCGGATTATCAGTGAATCCCAGTTGTCTCCGACGAAAGTTTATAAAACTATCATGTGTAAAACGATCGCTACAGTACAGAGGCGGGTGTTGGCAGTGATCCTCAGCTCTCCATCAAGGTTGGCTCTTCACAAAATTAATCCACCTCTTCTTGATGTGATCGTTTTTTGGAAATTTAAATAAAGACACCGATCTGTTTTGTAAGTGATCGCATCCAGGTAGTAGCCTACGCATTTCCGTGTCGAAGGCATAGCTAGCTAGCAAACTGTAGGCTGTAGTAACTAATAGTACTGACAGTGACTCGCGATTGAGCGCCAAACTGATGTGAATGTGCTCTATTGTTAGGGGAGGGGCCAGCCTCAGTGCGTCATCAGGTAGGGGCGTGTCCACGAGCTCAGGGGCTCCAGTGCGTCATCGAGCCCCGTTTTAGCCCCGCCCAAAAAATCCGGAAAATAGCAATGGTGAAAAACTGTTTAACGGTCTAACTCCACAATTCAGTACTTCACAGTTCACAGTCTGTGTAATATGTTTTAGCAATACATTTCTAACATTTATAATGGGTTTAGAATTGCCTTTACAGGGACTTTAACTACCTTACTTAACATGAACTAAGAATGAACAATACTTCTACAGCATTCATATTAATTTCAACATTTACTAATACGTTATTTAAATCAAAGGTTGTATTTGTTAAAGGACAAGTTGGGTATTTTACACTTAAAGCCCTGTTTTAAGATCGTTTCTGATGAAATAGAACGGTTAAGATTGAAGAAACCGTTCTCACAGAAACCGAAATTTCTCGGGACAGCAGCATGTGTCCAAATGTCAATCTTAACCGTTCTATTTCATCAGAAACGATCTTAAAACAGGGCTTTAAGTGTAAAATACCCATATAGTAACACATGTTTTGCTCATTGTTAGTTCATGTTAGTTAATACATTTACTAATGTAAACTAATGAACCTTATTGTAAAGTGTTACCATTTTAATTTTGGACTGTATCAGACCTCTCAAAACAAATTAAATCAAATTTAGTTAGTGTGATTTGTTTGGAATTAATAGCCACTTGAAAAAAAGACAAATAGGTTTTTTATGGAAGTTTTTTTTTTTTTTTTTTTTTCATGTAATAGGTATTTGATGTATTTATAAGTCATGTGTTGTTTGGCCATGTGGTTTCCATGGAAACAGTAGTGTCCACTTTCATGATCGTCACAGATGATGTTGTTCTGGCTCTCATGGCTCTTCTGATCCGGTGTTGAACAGGTCCACGGGTCGGTGGGAGAGCCCTGGTGGCTGTGGGTGGAGGATCCCATCAACGACCACATCTACCACTCCGAGTACTTCCTCCTGCAGAAGAAACAGGTACACCTGCGGATCACAGCGTGACCAGGGGCAGGAGCGCTCAATTACACGCCTCACCTTTAAACGTAATGTAACGTCGCATCTCCAAAAACACTACTCTTCAATCAGGGTTCGTACAAGGTGCTTAAAGCTGCAGTCCGTAACTTTTTTGGGTTAAAAATTATCCAAAATTAATTTTTGAGCAGGTACATAACCAGCCAGTGTTCAAAACTCTCTGCTTGCCGTAGCTCGATTCACAGCGGTAAGCTTGTAATAATGTTTTTGACTCCAGTGGTGCTGGTGGATTTCAGCGGGAGATTCGAGCATGTGTTTGCGTCATTACGTCACATCTGCACACACACATCTGTACACATACACATCTGGACACACACATCTGCACACACACATCTGCACACACACACCTGTCCACATAAAGAAGAGTCTCGGCTAGTCGGCTGTGAGTGTGAGGATGCTGGAGGAGATTTATAGCCTTTTCTCACAGCACTTGACATAATTAAACTTATTAATTTGATGGCGGATCCAGAAAGGTTCAAACGACGATCACCAGCGACAGCAGACTCGCCCGCTGTAACATGCAGAAGACTTCGTTCGGACTTCGGAGCGGCGACAGAAGAAGAGACTGGAACGGCCCATGCGGAAACCAGGATAATATCGGAAGGGCATTACATGTAGTCACGCACTGCTGACGTTGAACATTAACAAATTTGAGAACAAAGTATAATTTGCACGGTTTTGCGTGATATGAAGAGCGATCGTTAGATTTAATCAGCGCGATTTACTGCAATGTCAGAACCAGAACAAAGGTGGATGTTGCTTGTTCAGATGACATTTTCCAGTGAATATGATTATGTTGGTCATACTTCCAAAAAGTATAATCTGTGATTCTGAACGCCAGTATCCACACCAGCGGCGACTGACACACACACTCTCCTCAAACACTGTGTTCATCCGCGCTGTGCCGCGCCGAGGCACAACTCACGTAAAGCTGATAATTCCGCGAATGACTGCAATTGCAGATTTCGAACAGAGATGGCGACAGAGAGGAGAAACGGCAGACTGCAGCTTTAAAGTGCTTGAATTACTTGAATTTGACTTTTTAAAATGTAAGTCCTGGAAAACCTTTGAAAACAGCCATATTTATGAAAAGGTACTTGAAAGTGCTTGAATTATTGAAAGACAATAAATGTGAAGTTAGTTTTTAATTTGATTGATTAAACAATCTTTTCATGAATAATTAATGCTGCAGCCCATCTGATATAGAGCCATTTCACATGGTTATGAGTGTAATATTCCTCATATCCAAGTATATTTACTACTTTAATTCTTCAGGTCAATCATATATTCATGAGGGAAAAAATCAGTTTGAATTAGGAAAGCGATGTCTTTATCATAATGTCCTTTTAATGGTTAAAGTTACCGCAGTCATTGCATGCGCTGCACTTTATTTGTACCATTTTGTTTTATTAGTTTATTTTTATTTATCTAGTTAAAATATAATAAAGATATGTTTGGTAAGTGAGATCTCTGGCTATAAAAAAAATAGTGCTGGAAAACAGTATCTGTACGAACCCTGTCAATGGAAAAACAGTGTTTTTAAATAATTGAACACTGTGTTGTCCAAGTTGATATTGTGGCTTTAGACACTTGCATGTGTCATGATACAGTATTATTAACATTTGACCAAAATCAAGCATAAATGAAGGTTTTTGCCCAGGGAATGTCAAACTACTGTACATGTTTTGTCCATGATTAGAACATCATCTGAGGCAGTAAGTGCATCACATTACGTTTTCATCAGCTTACGGGTTATAGTTCACTGTAGTTATGTGTGGCTGCTCAGTGTTTCCACTCATTTGGCCAAAATCTCATGGTATAAAAGCTGAAGTTGAACAGGCTATTTAAAACAGTATCGGCTATGACTTGATGACACTTTCTGCCCATCAAATACATAAAATATTAGCCGTATAATGTTTCTTGAGTAAAGAAAACGCTGTACGTATTCAAAAACTCAATTCTTTATTTATCCTCGCAAACAAGCAGAGACTATCCAAACTGTGTTCATGATAGAGGTGGGTGGAGTTATGAGGTTTGACTGACAGCTTGAGGAGCCAATGGAGACACGAGGTTCAGTCACAAGCTCTTTTAAATCTTTTCATTGGTTAAATATGTGCAGACGTAAAGGGTGACCAATAGTAATGATTTATGGAGAAACGAGGTTTCTGCCCGACAGTGACGATATGCGGTTGTTATTATTGTTAACTAAAACTATTAAAAATGGTTAATTAATTGAAGTTAAGGTCAAATAACAAAATATATGAATATTAAATAAAATTTAAATAAGTTGCTTTGGCAACTAACTGAAATGAAATGAGTTTAAGTACTAAAATGGCTAAAAATGAATTAGAGCTACAGTAAATAGAGATATTTAAAAAAAATACTAATAAAAATGACAAAAGCACATCACAGAATTACTAAAATGTATCCGGTATCATCCGCCTCCAGTTACTTTTAGCTGTATAATAATAATAATTAATAATGTAAGTAGTACAAACACGCTGGTTTGTAGCGCAAATAGTTTCACTGTTATTCTTCTAGTTATTTACCCATAGTTGCTAATGAGTTGGAAGTTTCACGCATTCACATTTAACTGGATAATGCTATTATAACACACTATCTGCACAAAAAATCCTCAATTTCAGATGCAAGTGTGATTGTGTGTAGTGGACAGTGTGTCAGGGTGAGCTGAAGATAACCACATGTTCTCTGTCAGGTGTTGAGTGGAGAGCCTCAGCAGGTCGTCTTCACCATTCCCATCTTTGAGCCTATGCCTTCCCAGTATTACATCCGAGCCGTGTCTGACCGCTGGCTGGGCTCTGAAGCGGTGTGTATCATCAACTTCCAGCACCTCATTCTGCCTGAGAGACACCCGCCACACACAGGTGCGTCACACACACACACACACACACAACTGAGACAAGCTGTCAGCAATGTCATGGCGTAGTCTTATAGTCTGGCGTTATAATGTATTTGCTGTTGGTGTTCTGTGGAGTGGGTAAAACTGTTTTTAATGGCAGGCTAGCCGTTACCGTTGACTCGCGCTAGCCTAGCACCGGCGAACTATGCAACTGGAACGACTGGATGAACATTTTTGAAAACTGTCTAAGTAACACTAAGGCTAACTTGGAAATGAGGCCCGATGTCCAAAATCCTGAACCACCCCTTTAAATTAAATTATAATATTAAATGATTTACGACAGCGGTAATGGACAGTTCCGCTTCCAACCTGTAGGGCGACCGAAGAGGAAAAGTTCATTAGTGTTGCTTTAAAATGATTGTGCGATGTATACAGTGTTTCACTCCTGACTGCACGATGAATTGTCGTCGAGACATCCAGCCAGGATTCAGCGCTGACGAGCCAGCCACACGAGAAGCAGTGCGACCCGGGACGAGAGGTCTGCAGGGCCCGAACCCGACCGGTACTAATCAAAACCCCAAATCCGGCGCTGTGAAGATGTCCCTGTACTCTTGCTACCATAAGCCAACACAGCTTTGTGAGACCTACACCGCACGCACCCGCTGAGCTCTTTATTGGATAATATCGTATAATAATTTATCATGCAGTCAGGAGTGTGTTATTTTAGTCTCTTGATTAATTTTACATATTCTGGTGTTTTTACTTTGTACAGCGACCTTGAGTGTCCAGAAAGGCGCTTTTAAATAAAATGCATTATTATTATTATTATTATAACGTTTTAAATAAACACATCAAGATGTAGAAAATGTGTATGATGTAATGTGTTATTGGATAGCAGCCTACTTTGGACAAAGCTGATTTCTGAAAGACGCAAGAGAAATGCGGCTATTGATTCACGTTTTGAGTTTTCACTCGTGTATCATATCGCCTCTCGAGGTTTAAAACATTTAAATATACATATCAAATAGTAGAAAATGTTAATGATGCAGAATTTTATTGATATTGCTCTGATTTCTGAGACACGGCAGCGCAGCTGTTTGACTTGTGCCTTGCTCAGTTTACACTCATTCTCTTCACACACACATTATTTAGTCATTTTAGAGGTGTATGTCCCCTGGCTCACCTATTATCCAGAAAACACGCGGAATATTTGACCTATTATTCTGTGTAATTCATTGCAGTGCAGTTTTCCCTGCATCATTCGGCACTGAAATACGGTTTCCCTCAGTCATTGTTTTACCTTATCGTACTCGAAAGAGCACATGAGCAGGAACACAACCGCAAAACAGTTCTGTTAATATATGAATTATATATGTGAACATGCTTCCACTCTCTTGCACTCTTTCGGCCACAGGACAGCAGACGGCATGCAATGCAAACCTTATCTACATATGAAGAGTTTGGTTCCAAAACGCAATAAATCCATTTAGATTAATTTGAGTAAAAATGTGTTTTCTTTACCAGGAAAGTGGAAAGATGAAAACCACTATTTTCTGTTTCAAACTTTCACATAGCATTTGTAGGTCATAATAACAAAAAAAATTTAAATCCAGGTTTTGATTTTCAAAGATTTATTATAAAAACGGATTATTTTTCCCCCCAAAATGCAATAAATCCATTAAAAAAAAAAAAATCAAAATGCGATTAATCCATTGAATCAATATAAAAGTTTTTTTTTTTTATATTGAAACTGTTGAAAATACACAACAACGTAAGTTTATTAGTATAATATTTTTATTAAGAACTGTAAAGAAGATTGAAAACATTTTTCCTCCTCCCGAGTGCCTCATCTTCTTCATCTCCTCCCGTAAATGATTCGATTTCGATGCCTTACGTTTCTCACCCACCGCAGAAACAACCACAGGTTCATCAATGCCGTCAAAATTATTCATTTTTTTGTTTGTTTGTTGATCGAAAAGTACAAAATAGATAAGAAAAACTAGGAAGCCGGGTGTGTTTAAGGCGCTGCCGTTACTGTTTACATTGCGTGGAATGGTGCATTGTGATTGGTTGAGAGTGGAATGGTGCGTTGTGATTGGTTGAGAGTGGATATATCGCATTCTGCAGAGAAGGGAGACTGCCGTTTGTCGCGGTTTGGAAAGAAAGGGAGAAAACATGACAGAATAACACGGCGGATATCGCATTTTACTTCAAATTAAACATTGACTTTTCAATACCAACCAGATATAATACTGATTTTTGCAGTAACTAAATTTTTTTTTAAATGGCGTTTATCGCGTTTTGGAACCAAACTCTTCATATATCATCAAATATATATATATATAGTTTTTCTTAGTTACAAACCCTAACCTAAACATAATTATGAAATATTAACCCGAACCCGAAACCCACAAGCTCTTCGGGACCCGTCGGGCTCGGGTCGGCAGTCCAAAATATTGACTTTTAATCACCATACAGGCCAAAGATCATAATAATGAGCAAAGTGTAGTCAATGAGTAGAGATGAAACGGAATGAAAATATCATATCACGATTATAATGACAAAAATAATCACGGTTATCAATATTTTAAAAGTACTGATACACACACGTAAATAAATGAAATTACACACTTTTGTTTGGATGAACCTATATAGTACACTAATAATAAGTGTATAAATTAATAATAATTATTACTCATGATAATTATGGCATGATTTTAAATTAAAATGTTGGTTGGGTGACTTACAACATAAAATGTACTGTAATATCTACTAATATGCACTCACGTACTAAATGTTTAAATAAGGTTGCTGACAAAAGCGTTTTATAAAATGATAAACCTCACATTTCAATTTCTTCCATGGAATAAAAAATAAAAGAGGTAATCTTGACTCACAATTCTGGCTTTGTTTTCCTTTGCAGTTTGACAATTATGAGATAAACGGTCAGATTTGCAAGTTATAATTTGTTTTGTTTAATCCCAGAGCTCTTGGATCTCCAGCCGTTGCCTGTGACTGCACTGGGAAACAGGGAGTACGAGAGTCTATACAAGTTCACGCACTTTAATCCCATTCAGACGCAGATCTTCCACACGCTGTACCACACGGACACTAATGTCCTGCTGGGAGCGCCCACCGGCTCCGGGAAGACCATCGCTGCAGAGATGGCCATCTTCAGGGTCTTCAACATGTACCCCACCTCCAAGGTCGTGACCTCTGCTGTGTGTCTGGTGTAGCGTTGGGGAGCGTTGAATTTTAAGCAATTAAAAAAGAACAAATACAAAAATAGCAATGGCAACAAATAGAGACAACTGAACAAAGATGCGATTGACATAAAAAGTGTTTTAAGATTTCCAGGTACAGAAACTGTAATCAACATGTTTATCAACCTTAGTCTTATTGCAAACCATTTTAATTTAAAGGGGTCATATAATGGTACATGCACTTTTACAAGTTGATTGTACTGAAATGTGTGTTGGCAGTGCCTGTACACAACCATCATATAATGATAAAAATCCATCCAGTGTTTTTGTTTTAATCTCCTTATATGTTTTCCCCTGCCTCAAATCGAGCCGTTCGAGCCTGTGACGTCACACGCTCGGAAGCCCCTCCCGCGATTGTTAATCATAGTCTGCGCGGACCGGCGCGGTCATTGTTGATATGCTGGAGCACTGTCTATGAGCAGAATGGCGTCTAAGCGATTGTGGCGTTCTGTTCTTGGGTGTAATAACGAACACAGTCATTTTAATGTTCCTAAATCCGAACCGCTGAAGACGCAGTGGCTGAGTTTGTTTTCGAAGGGAATATTCCCCACGAGCAACGTCAATGCTCTCATGTTTGCGCGAATCATTTCACACACCAGACTGCTTTATAAACGAGGGTCAGTATAAAGCTGGATTTGCTAAGAAGCTGCTCATGAATAAAGGATCGGTACCAGATATTCGTGTTCCTGCTGAACCTCCAGAAGAACGGAAGTGAGTGTAACGTTTTATTAAACTTTATATTAATATTTATATTAATCTTTGCAAATCGCTAGCTGCACGCTTCACAATGAATGCGTTTAAGGTTTACACTCAGTCAGGGTACATTACGGCATGTTTTCTATGTATGACGTTCTCAATATAATTCATAATTCCACGTTTATACTGAACAACGCGTTATGGTTATTGTGTTATTGTGTTACAAACGGTGTACACTCAGAACAGAGAGGCGGAGTGAGCGAAGCTCATTATCATTTAAAGTCATATGCACTGAAACGGTGTGCTGAAAACAGAGCTGTTTTTGACCAGGTAAAATAAGTGTTTTCTTACAATACTAATGAGAATTTTTAAATAAAGTATATTACAAACTTTTAATTTAGACCCTAAAGAATCATATTAGCTTGTACAAAAATGGCATTATATGACCCCTTTAAGCTGAATATCATGAACTAAAATCAACAGGCTAAAGAACACTTACACAAGGAACTTCTGCCTATGATTTAAAAATACCATAGAAAAACAACTAGCCGAACTTATATCAACGCATTATTAAAGACACAATAAAAAATAGCAATAGCAACAAATAGAGACAACTGAACAAAGATACGATTGAAATAAACAGTGTTTTAAGATTTTCAGGTACAGAAACGGTAATTAAATGTAAAATAACACTGCACTTTATAAATAGAATTTACTTTATAAATATAGTTACAAAAGTTAAGTCAAGGGCGAGGGAATTTTCTCTTTGTCTTTTGTTGTTAGATTAGTGTTATTATGGAGACGGCAGCAGGAATATTAGGCTGCCGTCACTTTAAGAGTTGCACAGATCCAAAATACTGATGCACACGCCTGAAAACAACCGCTTGAATGGTTTAAAATCACATTTTCTGCATGTTTAGGATGTGTGTGTGCACCACATAAAACAGCGAGCGAGTCGTCTCGCGCTTGAATTGTTTAAAGTCATATTGAAAAGCTCACAAAAGAATCGATAAGAGGAATCGAAATTTAAATTTTATAAAACAAAGATCCGATTCCTGACCTCAAGTATTCGATTCCAGAATTGGAAATGATTTTCGATTCCCATAGTTCCTATGACACGGTGTAACGGGCATGTATCCGTGTGAACAGGTGGTCTACATCGCTCCTCTCAAAGCTCTGGTCCGAGAGAGGATTGAGGACTGGAAGATCAGAATCGAAGAGAAACTTGGGAGGAAGTGAGAGTGCTTATAGATTCTTCTGGCAAATATGTATCTGTTATTATACCCTGACCTTTATTTGCTCATTATCATCCTCGGTGTCTCCAGGGTGGTTGAGTTAACAGGTGACGTTACTCCTGACATGCGGGCCATAGCGCAGGCGGACCTGATCGTCACGACTCCAGAGAAATGGGACGGAGTGAGCCGGAGCTGGCAGAACCGCAGCTATGTGCAGAAAGTGGCCATTCTCATCATAGACGAGATCCATCTCCTGGGTAAACGCCCTCGTCTTTTTCCTTCTTCGCTTAGGGAGAAAATTAGTTTATAGATATGCCTGACATCAAGAAAAAAGACCTCAAATATATTGAAATCTAAATGTATGCTATTGCTAATATACACACACATAGCCGGGGTAGCGCCCGTTAGCTAGCTAAAGTTAGTAAGTTAGCAGACTGTTTCAATCCAATGACTAATAAACATAAAATAATCAATTTAAATTGTACTCGCATCAAACCCCTACTCGGGTTCAATGGAGGAGATGCTTGGTGCTCAATCTGTTTTACCTTACCGTTGTTTAACCAGCGCAACATATTTGCGATGTCATTAAGCCATTTGATAGATGTACCGCGGAACAAGTCTCCGGGTGAGTAGCCGGCCAGTGATAGCAACTATAGTAACTGCATGAGAAGACGCACGCCGTTGTAGTCAGCGTTTGGTCAGTTAATTTTGGTATTTTCTAAGTAAGTTATTAGCCCAATAGGCTTGAACACACATACAAAAATATCTTCCGTCCTAGAGAATATTTCTGTTCGTCCTAAACACAGACGCCATGCTGCACGCTTTCCCCTCAATAAAACAATAAACACACAACAAAAATGACAGCGGTGAGAAAACAGCAGTTCAGAAAGCATCTGATCACAGTCATGTGATGTTTGCACCAGCTCTGCAATTCAGCAGTCAAGATATGTCACATTCATTTATATAGCATTTTATAGAGTTGCTTTATTTAAAGGTGCACTGTGTAACTTTAGAGGCATCTAGTGGTGAGGTTGTGAATTGCACCCAACAGAAGTTACGGTGGCCGACAGGAAGTGATGTCGTCGTCTGAGACAGCAGAGAGGAGCCAGTTAAGCAATGAGGTTTCTTTACAAAGATATATGAAGAAATTAGGTTTACTTGATTATTCAGTAAAACGATATGTTATTGCGAATATTATTGTGACTTGTTCATCATTGTGTCAGTGCTTTATTCGCTGACTTTAGCAAGCTAGTTTGCACGAAGAACAACATAGTGACGAAACACATTTGTCCGCTCAGGACCACCGTAGAAACATGTGGATGTAAGCGGACCCGCGGTGTGTGTAGATAGAAATGGCTCATTCTAAGCTAATAAAAACATAACGGTTCATTATGAAAGGTCTTTCTACACCACTGAAAATATAGTTATGTATATGATATTGCATTTCTGTCAACAGAACCTCCTAAATATTACACAATGCAGCTTTACAGTATTAAACATTAAAAAAACATGCCAGTGTCGCTTTCAATTAGAAGTACTGGTTCAGTTTATGTTTTAAAGGAACACTCCAGTGTGTTCATGTGTTTACTAGCGTCTGACCTCGAAAGACTGAACAGAAGACATGAACCGGAGAAGATTTTCATGACAAAGTAGGCGGAGCCTCAGAAGCCACACCCACCTATTACATCATCATCGCCACAGAGCGATGGTAGATGATGAATAGATCGAAGATGTGCTTTTTTGGAAAGTTCGCTTTGGCAAGCTGATTTTGTTCGAAATGACGCCACACTAGTTCATTCTTCGGTTTTCTTTAAGTCGCCTTGACGTTTCTACGACACTAGTGGCAAATAGAAGAATTACAAAAATACAGCATGTTTTGCAAACGTGACACTTCCCCCGACTCAAACATCCCATCACTGATGCTCTTGTGTCTGAATGTTAGCAAATCCCAGCATCCATGTTCCAACATCTAGTGGAAAGCTTTCCCAGAGGAGTGTGAACTAATATTCTGCATTAAACGGCGAACAAACCACTGTTAATGGCCATGGTTTTGAAATTAAATCTTCAACAAGCACATATGCTGTTCAGGTGTCTACATATGTTTGCCTATGTAGTAAAGCTTCTAGCCATGTGTGAAAGTCAAGGACCTTGACATAAATGAATTGGACAGCTTCAGTCCTGAGCCGTGTGTAGTTGGATAAGATGATAATACCCCTATACACGAGTATCTGCATGTATTCACACACATGTATATGGGGGGTTCTTGATTTAATAGACTGATTAAAGAGCCTCCTTCAAGACACTTATTCTTGAAGGATGAATTATTTTGGTACACACAATTCAGGACATAAAAGGAGTTCTGTTCTCAACAGGCCTGCGTTAGTTTTAGTATTTTATCCAGACCTGCATTAATGTTTATATACAGGCTCACGTAAAACTAGGCTCACAATGCCAGCAACTGTAGTAGTTGATTATAACTCTACAAGTGAAATGTTTGTTTCTGCAGTTTCAAACAAAAACTGAAATGCCATCACACACACACAAAAAAAATGCATACATATTATTTTAAATCATGTAACTTTAAACTAAATTGCCTGTCTATTTGCCACACAACCAAAACTTCAAATTAGTTCAAAATGGCGGTACAGGACTGTATACCATATGAATCGAGTGGTTTAATCCAAGTCTTCTGAAGAGACTCACGAACAGCCTTTTATTCACATATAAACATTAGCACCTTTCACACATAAAGTCTTAAAGTCCCCCTCTAGTCAATAATTGTGTCCCTTAAAACTCATCTTTTATCACCAAAATGACATATTTAAAGTTTTTTCTTGAAAAAAAAAATCTTCATGTCTTACAATAGCTGGAATGTAACTCGACACCCTCGCCTCATTTAATATACGTGGTTCTATGAATATGCAGATGAGCCCCGCCTCCACTCACTCACTCCGCTCAGAGATCCACTGGTTGACGATCACACGTTGATCTGATTGGTTACAAGGTCGTTTGTGACGTCAGAAACACCAGCGATTTCAAACCGTGTTTTTGAGACTGTCTTTGGTTCACTGCAGTTTTAAGGAGGAAATACTCAGCAATGCTGTCGACTTATGAACTTACACATGGTGTGTCTTAAAGCATATTAAAAACACCACATACACACATAAACTACATTAAAAGCTGGATTTTCACCAGAGCTTTAACTTGTGAATTACATTTGAGAGATCATGATCCATGTGTGAGCAGGACCTTTTCAAAAAAGCCAGTAAATAGTTTCTAATAATAGCGTATAAAAATGGTATTGTTACAGTTGTTGCGTTTCGTTTGCCTTCACAGGTGAGGACAGAGGGCCGGTTCTAGAGGTCATCGTGTCCAGAACCAACTTTATCTCATCGCACACCTCAAAGTCAGTCCGTGTGGTGGGACTCTCTACAGCGCTGGCTAATGCTCGGGATCTAGCCGACTGGCTGGGCATCGGACAGGTTACAAACACACAACCCTCTCAACTTTCTCATACACACCCTTCCAACGTCACATCTCTATCTATTACATTTGATGCAAGACTTGCGAAATCGAAATCGCTTTTGGAGGCCATCCATAGACTTTATATACAGGCAAATTAAAACAATTTCGGGATCAGTGCTCTCCTTGCTCTTCTCGGATTTGATATGATTTGCATATGATTCACGGCAATTCAGATCAAGCAAGAAATCTTGGCATCCAAATCCTGTATTGAGTTGTTTTTTGGGGTTTTGTTGAGTTGGATGTAATTAATGGGTCTTGTTTCAGTGTAATCATGCTTCACTTTCCCCCATAATGATACGGGATGAAGTCAAAAGATATTATCTGTAACACTGCACCATCATTTTCATCCTGTTTCCATTACAGATAGCCGTCCTTTCAGTCATTCTGCGTTTATATGTGTATGTGTTCGCACACATCTATAAATAACCAGCACCCGTCTCCCAGCATGCAGCAGCATCAGGGCAGACAGCAGTGGTTATGTAAACGTTGTTTTACTATTGCTGAAATGTCACCCTGCGAGACAGACGGGGAAGGAAGGGCTGGGGGTCTCCATAAATCTGACGTGTGCTGTTTGGACTGAGGCGTCTCTCTAGCTGCCCGATCCATTATCCAGGCCTTTAAATATGTGCACACACGCACCCAGGCCCGGGCCACTTGTGTGAGAGCGTGGTTGTGGGACAGGGGACAATGACGGGCTGTAATTACCCCCAGATGGGCCACTCTGTCAGGCACACAGCCAGCTGGGCACTCCATCTCTCTCTTTATTACTGTCTTTCTGTGTCTTCTCACTTTCTGGCCCTGTTTTTCTTGCAATGTTTTGTGGCGCTGTGCTTATTCATCTGTCTGTCTGTCTGTGTTTCAGGTGGGACTGTTTAATTTCCGGCCCTCTGTTCGCCCAGTGCCGTTGGAGGTTCACATCCAGGGTTTTCCTGGGCAACATTATTGCCCTCGTATGGCCAGCATGAACAAACCAGTCTTCCAGGGTACAATACTACAGTAACATTACACACACATTAAAGGGAAAAGTTCATGCAGAAACATTTAATTGTGTAATAATTTACTCAACAAGTGTTCTAAATAGGGCTGTCAGTTAAACGCGTTATCAACGGCGCTAACGCAAACCCATTTTGCCGGCGTCAAGTTTTTTATTGCGCGATTAACGGTCTTTTTGGCCTAGCAAACTTGGTAGTTTTTTTCACATGCTTTTGCGACAGGACGCGGCGCTGCGCTATGAAACCCGTTCATTTCAATGGCTTGCGCCGCGCGAGGACGTTTTGTTGCTTCGTCGACCAAAGCGTAAGCGGATCTAGCTAGACCGGAAACAAAACAACAGGCACGCCGCACACACTTGTTTGGGTTTGCGAGCCGGCCAAATAGTAGGTTAACGTTACGTTTTGAGTGGATGACGAGCGCGAGACGCCGAAATGGATGCCAATAAGATTCTGAATGGAAAGTTTACTTTTAAAAAGTTGCCAAATGGTTCCATTGACTAGACCAAAGTGATCTGTGTGTTTTGTCGTTGTGAACTGAGCTATCATCATCACAGCGCGTCCAGTCTGAAACACCACTCGATGATGGCCAAGCACACACACACACACACACACACACACACACAGCTGATGCGAATTCTCCGCCCGCTCGTCAGTATTTCTTTCACCCTTTTATTGATGGACAGTGTTACATTGTGTGAGAGATTATTTGCTTCAAGTGAGAATGTTAGTGTGAAATTGAACACAGTCTATGTCAATGTTGTTTTCAATAAAAAACATTTGCACAAAGCAAGCCGATTCACTTTTCCATGTTGATAAGAGCATTAAAATGAGAAAAAAATAATGGGACAAAAAGAAATCAAGAGACATTTAGAATAGATAAAAATGTGCGATTAATCGTGAGTTAACTATGACATTAATGCGATTAATCGTGAGTTAACTATGACATTAATGCGATTAATCGTGAGTTAACTATGACATTAATGCGATTAATCGTGAGTTAACTATGACATTAATGCGATTAATCGTGAGTTAACTATGACATTAATGCGATTAATCGTGAGTTAACTATGACATTAATGCGATTAATCGCGAGTTAACTATGACATTAATGCGATTAATCGCGAGTTAACTATGACATTAATGCGATTAATCGCGAGTTAACTATGACATTAATGCGATTAATCGTGAGTTAACTATGACATTAATGCGATTAATCGCGAGTTAACTATGACATTAACGCGATTAATCGCGAGTTAACTATGACATTAATGCGATTAATCGCGAGTTAACTATGACATTAATGCGATTAATCGCGAGTTAACTACGACATTAATGCGATTAATCGCGATTAAATATTTTAATCGTTTGACAGCACTAGTTCTATCAAAACGATACATTTGTGTGACCGAAATTGTATCTAAAGTCCTCAAATCTCATTTGTGCTACAATATATTTGGAAATTCACAAAAAAAGGAGCACAAAAATTATATTTGTTAAGGAGTTTTACCAAACTATGTTGACTTCTACTTCTGAGAATTCAAGTTTTGTGCTTACATTTTTTTTTTTTTTATTGGTGTTAAATTGTATTGCTGATTTGAAATATGCTATTGAAAAACAATCCTGGCAAACAGTTTGGGAGATTTTAGTTCTGTAATGAAGGTTATGCGCTATAAACGTCCGTATTGTGTAAAACCGGTCGCGTCGCTTCCTGTTCAGGTCTTTCATATGCGCTTCGTCAAATATAAAGCCGTTTCACTCAAGATACCTTAAAAGGAGCGAGCAAAGATAATAGCATCACCGATGTCCATAGCATATGCAGATTGCTTTTTTTATCACTAACATTTTTATATTTAAACGGAATAAAACACCAACAATTAAAAGAAATAGATAGGTTAGCCGATTACCTTAAAAGTCCATAGATATCGTCATCAGTTCGTACTGTCATAGCACTTTCTCTGACAAGCGGATGCATTGAGACCTGTTTTCCTGCTTGTTCATGTGGCGTTCGGCATAAAGCTCACAGCACTATGTGCACCGGACGAATACAGTGTTGTTTTAATTAACACTCTGTGTGCAGAATTTGTAATAGTACAGTCATGAGTTTCCCCTCTAGGATTGGAAAATATCGTTTATACTGATATACTATATAGTCAAATTGATTCAAGTCTGAAACATGAGACGTGCTTTATAAATGAAGCGCTTCAAACTGAATCGTAAACCTATACGCGTGTTGTTTAATGCGTTTGAGATGCGGGTTCCCTCAGAGCACAACTTATATCGTATCGGTTATACTCACCTGTAAATTTGACTAATTCATGCAAGTATTTCCATTTCGCATAAGGATTTTACTGACAGCGAGCGAATTTATATTCAACTTTGCAGACTGCGATGAACGAGTGCCGGCACGCATTGGCGTCAAATAGACGGAGCGGATTAGAATGGGATGAAGCTATATATATTAAAAATATATAATATAATCGTATATATAAAACATATTTTGCATCCAAATGTGTGAGCACTTCAAATCTCTTCCTCCAACTACAACAGCTCCATAAACTGCAGTGTGTGTTGCAGCTGATTGCTACAATATTGACAGACGTTTTTATTATTTAAAGACTAACGTCATTTCTTTTCTTTAGCAAACCATTGTTTAATAAAAAGAAAAAAAATAGGGGGGTTTTTTTCACCCTGTTGTTCCAAAACATACTTCAAAACCATTTTTGTCATTGTTGTGTGCCGTTACACCCCTAAAATGGAAGGTCACCAGGTGAAATTGCCTAAAAGCAACTCGAGACAAATTACAAATTAATCTTTTGTACTTTAACCAAAATTGTACTTTTTTTTTTTATCATCTTGCATTTTTATTGCTTTTGTATTATGTATTATAATTTTTTTTGTTGCTTTTCATGCATTTTGATTGATACATTTATATTTTGACTCTCTCTCTTTTTCCGCTTTCCTGCAGCCATTCGCACACATTCTCCAGCCAAACCGGTCCTCATATTTGTGTCCTCACGCCGGCAGACGCGGCTCACGGCGCTGGACCTCATCGCGTTTCTGGCCACAGAAGATGACCCCAAACAGTGGCTCCACCAGGATGAGAGAGAGGTCAGAGTTCATCCTCTACAGTGGTTTTACTTAAACAGATTGCTTTTGCAAGTAATGGCTAAATAATGCAATTCTTTTCAAATTTACAAATAATATATATATCTGGGTTACTTTTTCAAACAAGTAGTGCATGTAAAAAAAAATTGCATTTATTGTTTGACGCTTCTTCTGTCCCAGTGTTGAGTATGGGAGGAGGTGTGTGTGTGTGTGTGTGTGAGCAGGATATGGGTGTTGTAGTTCTAGAGTGTGAGCATGTGAGATCTTTGTAGTAGTAGTTTTGCTTTCTCACAATGTTTCTGTTGTGAAACGGACTTTACAGTTGAAAATATAGAATAGAACTTGTGATAAAAAACAAGCGAAAAAACTTTTAATAAAAAATCAATCAATCAGCGTAATGCAAAAGTTTCCATAGAAAGTAACTAAGTAACATAATTCAGGGAGTAACTCAGTGTTGTATATGTTAACTTAAGTATTATATATGTTAAAGAGACCATATTATGCCCTGTTTATTTTACGTTAGTAACGCTCTGTTTAGTTCCTGTCTCTATGAAGCCCCTCCTTCTGAAAAGCTCACTGTGCTCTGATTGGTCGGCTGGATCAGTGTGTTGTGATTGGTCGAGCGCTTCGAGTGTGTTTGGGAAATGTCCCGCCCCTTTCCATAACCGCCAGTTTAACACACTACTAACTAACTCAAGCAGGCCCTGCCCCTTTATTCTGCGTATGAATTATGTAAATGAGGAATATTGTGACGTGTTCGTTCCCGGAAGAAACTCAAGACTACAGTAGAGGCGTTTCTGGAGTTCAGAAACACTGATACTCATATAGAGAAGAACTTTGTGAGTTTGCAGAGCTTTTTCATGCCTAAACAGCAACAGAACATGTATAAAAGCATTATAGTTCCTCTTTAACATTAGAACATGCAATTGCTTTTTAATAACATATTTAACATTTAATAACAATGACCACTACTTTAAAGCATTTATTAATCTAGGTTAATTTAAATTAATAAATATGCTATTCCTAATTGTTAATTCATGATGCATTAACTAATGTTCAAATGTAAAATGTGATGTATTAGTATAAGTTATGGTAACAAATACATATAACTAATGTTAACATATACAACATTATTCCAAAGTGTTACCTGAATAATTAAATCTGAGTGCCTTTTATTCAAAAGATATAAAAAACAGCCAAACTTTTCAGGCAAAACATTAAACAAACAGTAGGTTTTAAAAGATAAAACAATAGATATATTGTTGAAGATAAAATAAAACATTATAATGGTGATTTGGAAAATGTTTAGCCTGCAAATCCAGACCCAAATCTGAAAGGTTAAGTGTCTGGCGTTGAGTAATGAAAATCGCCCAACTCGAGGGATGGATGCCAGCCGAACAATGCATGCTGGGAAACTGTTAACATTTCAGCAATATTGTTTACTTTAAAATTATTTGACTACTGTGTTTGACTAGTTGGAATAAGATTTGGGGGAATTCTGTTGGTCTAAAATGGGTTTTTATAGCCTGGATCCCAGCCGAACTTAGCTCCGCCCACAACATTTGAGGATGGGAAGTTCGGTCTGGACTCGATCCGCTGAGAAGCAAGTATGCCCGAAACAGAGCTGTTCGGACCAATCAAATCACCAGGGCGGGCTTTATACGATGATGGACAGATGATCAACCGTAACGTAATCATCACGTCACCGAAGAGCGCTTGGGTTGAGTTCGTTTACAACAAAGATGGCCGCCGCTGGAGAACTGAGATGTGTAGAACAGCGTCGCGTCTGTTATAGGAGATGTAGACAGCGCATTCATTTTAAAAGAGGAACAGAGAACCGCCATCAAGGCATTTGCCGATCCAATCGAGTGCAGACGCATTTTCTTTCCTGGTTGGGTTGAAACGCCCCATAATCACAGCCCAATAGAGAGCCTAAGCCCCTCCCCTCCGCTTCCGGCTCATGGGACCTTATTTCGGAAAAAATATGTATGGTAGTCAATGGCGAGAGACAACTTCTCTTTTTATTCCGTCTGAACTGTGCCCTGAATTACACATATGATGCTTGTCAATTTAAAAGATAATTATGAAAGTCAAGAAAATCGCAGTTTGTCATGAAACAGAAGAGTAACATTTAGTTTTATGTGAAAATCGCTCAATGAACTACATCTCCCGGGAAGCGAAACAACGAGCGAGATCCGCTGCTCGTGTGTGTGCAGTCTGGTACAAAACACTCCGGCATGACGGCGAAACGTTACGATTATAACGGAAGTCTATAGAAACAATGACAGAAGTTAGCTTCAGTAAAGTTAGCATCAGTAAAGTTAGCTTCAGTAAAGTTAGCATCAGTAAAGTTAGCTTCAGTAAAGTGAGCTTCGGTAAAGTTAGCATCAGTAAAGTTAGCTTCAGTAAAGTTAGCTTCAGTAAAGTGAGCTTCGGTAAAGTTAGCATCAGTAAAGTTAGCTTCAGTAAAGTTAGCGTCAGTAAAGTGAGCTTCGGTAAAGTTAGCATCAGTAAAGTTAGCTTCAGTAAAGTGAGCTTCAGTAAAGTGAGATTCGGTAAAGTGAGCTTCAGTAAAGTGAGGTTCGGTAAAGTGAGCTTCAGTAAAGTTAGCTTCAGTAAAGTTAGCTTCAGTAAAGTTAGCTTCAGTAAAGTTAGCTTCAGTAAAGTTAGCTTCAGTAAAGTTAGCTTCGGTAAAGTGAGGTTCGGTAAAGTGAGCTTCAGTAAAGTTAGCTTCAGTAAAGTTAGCTTCGGTAAAGTCAGCTTCAGTAAAGTTAGCATCAGTAAAGTTAGCTTCAGTAAAGTTAGCATCAGTAAAGTTAGCTTCAGTAAAGTCAGCTTCAGTAAAGTGAGCTTCAGTAAAGTTAGCTTCAGTAAAGTCAGCTTCAGTAAAGTGAGCTTCGGTAAAGTTAGCTTCAGTAAAGTTAGCTTCAGTAAAGTCAGCTTCAGTAAAGTTAGCTTCAGTAAAGTCAGCTTCAGTAAAGTCAGCTTCAGTAAAGTCAGCTTCAGTAAAGTTAGCTTCAGTAAAGTTAGCTTCAGTAAAGTTAGCTTCAGTAAAGTTAGCTTCAGTAAAGTTAGCTTCAGTAAAGTTAGCTTCAGTAAAGTCAGCTTCAGTAAAGTGAGCTTCGGTAAAGTTAGCTTCGGTAAAGTCAGCTTCAGTAAAGTTAGCTTCAGTAAAGTTAGCTTCAGTAAAGTGAGCTTCGGTAAAGTTAGCTTCAGTAAAGTTAGCTTCGGTAAAGTTAGCTTCAGTAAAGTTAGCTTCAGTAAAGTTAGCTTCAGTAAAGTTAGCTTCAGTAAAGTCAGCTTCAGTAAAGTGAGCTTCGGTAAAGTTAGCTTCAGTAAAGTGAGCTTCAGTAAAGTTAGCTTCAGTAAAGTTAGCTTCAGTAAAGTTAGCTTCAGTAAAGTGAGCTTCAGTAAAGTTAGCTTCAGTAAAGTGAGCTTCGGTAAAGTTAGCTTCAGTAAGGTTAGCTTCAGTAAAGTTAGCTTCGGTAAAGTTAGCTTCAGTAAAGTTAGCTTCAGTAAAGTTAGCTTCAGTAAAGTCAGCTTCAGTAAAGTGAGCTTCAGTAAAGTCAGCTTCAGTAAAGTGAGCTTCAGTAAAGTCAGCTTCAGTAAAGTGAGCTTCAGTAAAGTCAGCTTCAGTAAAGTCAGCTTCAGTAAAGTTAGCTTCAGTAAAGTCAGCTTCAGTAAAGTTAGCTTCAGTAAAGTTAGCTTCAGTAAAGTCAGCTTCAGTAAAGTCAGCTTCAGTAAAGTGAGCTTCGGTAAAGTTAGCTTCAGTAAAGTTAGCTTCAGTAAAGTTAGCTTCAGTAAAGTTAGCTTCGGTAAAGTTAGCTTCAGTAAAGTTAGCTTCAGTAAAGTTAGCTTCAGTAAAGTCAGCTTCAGTAAAGTGAGCTTCGGTAAAGTTAGCTTCGGTAAAGTCAGCTTCAGTAAAGTCAGCTTCAGTAAAGTTAGCTTCAGTAAAGTGAGCTTCGGTAAAGTTAGCTTCAGTAAAGTTAGCTTCGGTAAAGTTAGCTTCAGTAAAGTTAGCTTCAGTAAAGTTAGCTTCAGTAAAGTTAGCTTCAGTAAAGTCAGCTTCAGTAAAGTGAGCTTCAGTAAAGTTAGCTTCAGTAAAGTTAGCTTCAGTAAAGTGAGCTTCAGTAAAGTTAGCTTCAGTAAAGTGAGCTTCGGTAAAGTTAGCTTCAGTAAGGTTAGCTTCAGTAAAGTTAGCTTCGGTAAAGTTAGCTTCAGTAAAGTTAGCTTCAGTAAAGTTAGCTTCAGTAAAGTTAGCATCAGTAAAGTTAGCTTCAGTAAAGTTAGCTTCGGTAAAGTCAGCTTCAGTAAAGTCAGCTTCAGTAAAGTTAGCTTCAGTAAAGTTAGCTTCAGTAAAGTTAGCTTCAGTAAAGTTAGCTTCTGTAAAGTTAGCTTCAGTAAAGTTAGCTTCAGTAAAGTGAGCTTCGGTAAAGTTAGCTTCAGTAAGGTTAGCTTCAGTAAAGTGAGCTTCGGTAAAGTTAGCTTCAGTAAAGTGAGCTTCAGTAAAGTTAGCTTCAGTAAAGTTAGCTTCAGTAAAGTGAGCTTCAGTAAAGTTAGCTTCAGTAAAGTGAGCTTCGGTAAAGTTAGCTTCAGTAAGGTTAGCTTCAGTAAAGTTAGCTTCGGTAAAGTTAGCTTCAGTAAAGTTAGCTTCAGTAAAGTTAGCTTCAGTAAAGTTAGCATCAGTAAAGTTAGCTTCAGTAAAGTTAGCTTCAGTAAAGTGAGCTTCGGTAAAGTTAGCTTCAGTAAATAGCTTCAGTAAAGTTAGCTTCATTCATTGAGAGAAAATGTGCGCCTTTGGGGTTTGTAGTCTTTGTAATTACGTATTTTCACAGTCTTATACCTCAACAGTTTTAAATCAAACTGCAACTTTCTTGACTTTAAAATGTATCTTTTAAATTGACAAACATCATATGTGTAATTCAGGGCACAATTCAAACGGGATCAAAATATTTGTGTTCTCTCGCCATTGACTACCATAAAATATTTTTCCGAAATAAGGTCCCATGGTGGTCGGCCGGAAGGGGAGGGGCTTAGGCTCTCTATGGAGCAGCATCAGACTCACATTCTGACTAGCATCTGAGTATGACGACGCCAGGCTAGCAGCACCAAGCATGGATTCGAAAATCTCACTGCACGCAATTGGATAACACTACGACTATACGCCCCATACGCTTCGCTACACGCGGAGATGACTGGTAGATTAGACTCTTGTCGTATCCGGTCGGCAAAACGGCAAAAACGTCCTTCTTGCAAAGGAACGATTCAAGCGCCGTCTTCTGTTCCTCTTTTAGATAAAAAGCCAAGTCTAACTCGTTTAGTGTAGCGGCCAAAGCCGTTTCAAACAACTGGTGTTCATCCATAGCCATCTTGCAATGTTTACTAATGACTTCGACGTCACAGCACTATCGTCATCCGTTTAGCTCCGCCTATATCAGATACACCGATGTGATTGGTGCAGCTCGGCTGCAGGGGCATAGTTAATGAGCATCATTACTCAATGCCAGAGTGACTCGCTGAGCAAACTCAAAGTGTGCTCTCGCGAGAACTCTGGATTTCCAGGGTAGAAAATGTTCATAATTAATGTGATTTTCAAATGACTGCCACACCATTGGAATAGAAAAGTCATTGGAAAATGTCAGTTCTGAGAGAACTGTATTGTTCAGGCATGCCGGTGTTTCTCATAGATTATTCCCGATAGCTTTGGCATCAAACATCTCGTTTGCGATTTGCAGCTTTCCTCAGTTCTTCTGCTTTGCTACTGTTGTTATTGTCTCTCCTGTCGTTTGTTCCCTCAGTATCTCTTTATCTGTGATTACAGTACGGCTTCTGGTGCAAAAGCCTGTGTCATCTCTCATTACACTACTCTTTCCGTTCCACTGCATGCCTTCAGATCATTTCAAGATGTGAACAAACAGCTCTTCTCTGCTCGCCGTCACAGATGTGTGCTAATATTTTCAAAGCACTCGATTAGAGAGGAAAAAGGGAATGGTTTTCGAACATCCCAATCACAAAGTAATCACACAAAAATTGCAGCCTTACGGAGGTGATAATTTCTTTAATAGTGTACGCATGACACACACACTCTCTTATGTTACAGAGAGCGGAAATGCATTTTTAGTGTGTTTTCATGAACACATGCACTCAACTGCATTTTATCGTGTAGTGCAGAGGCCACCGTTTGCCGATTATGACCCCAGACTGAATCCATTCGGACCGCAAGTCATTTATCATAAACATAAACACAGCAGTTTTAGAGAAATCTGTCATCTGAAAAGGTGCATTCTCAATGGGTTTTGAATCATAATCATACGAATCAATGCATGAGTTCAGTGAATGCAGAGCTTGTTGGTTCTTGTGCACAGAAGACAGAAAGTGTGAGATAATCGTCTAATTATGAGCAAATTACACTTATAATGCAGAAACACAACATTACCGCTTAAGTTAATTTATACCATGGTCTGTGTGAATACTCGATTCTGATTGGCTGCAGGGTGTCCATTAAAGAGTGATTGAGGACACCTAGTAAAGGAGTTCTGGTGAAACTGTTTACCATTCGAAATTAATAAATAAATGCGCTGGCTACATCAGCTGTGAGTAACCATAGCAACAGGCAGTCAAAGTATCCGGTTACAATTAATTGTATTAAAACAAACATCTAGTTAGCCGTTACACTATGCCTACCTGTGTGTTTTAATTATAGGTTAAAAAAAACGAAAGTGTAACGCCCATGGCTAGACAAGCCGAACTTACATGAAAAAAAAACCCTGTTAAAGCCTCACTAAGTAGGAATTCCGTTTTTGTCAAACAGCGCCCCCTAGAGTCGCTGTGGAGTACTTGTACTGTCGTGAATAGCACTCACGCAGAGATGGCTCGCACTCACGGCCGGATCCCCTCCCCCTGTACACCGGTACCTGTTCAGTAGGATGGACGCTGTAACGAGTGGAAATAAGGTGTGGCCCCTTTAAGAGCTGCGCGCGCCCAACACCACATGTATACGGCGCCGGGTTATTTCTGTTTGATGCTCATTTTATCAGAATTTGATCAGATCTGTTTTTTGCCGTAAAGCAATTTGTTACCTCGCGAGACCTGATATCACACGATACTTCCTAACACTGAGGCCGGCGGCCCAAAGTTGCAAGGGTGGTTTTGCGGCTCACAGGCACCAGGGGGTGCGAGACGACCACCATTCAACACGAAATCACTAATATAAACATTACAATGACTCCAAAGCTGTTTGGTTAAGGTAAAAAAGTTACTTAGTTCACCTTTAAGTTTCTGGCTCGTGAGTTAGCTAAACTGAAGGGTTCTACGACTATAAATATCTCCGCTTGCTAAATAAACCGTCAGGCGTAACCAGGGAAACCAAGTTATTGTTTGTAAAAACTTTAGATTTCGATTGTAAAACTAATTAAAATATAAACTAATGTTTTAAAAATGTGTTATTTGGCAAGTGACCGTGGTATAAGCGGGTTAATGCCCTTCGAGGTGTCCACTGTCAGGTGTTAATGGACTTCGGTGGAGCTTCGCTGCGCGTCGGACGGTTCACGCCTCGCCGTCGGCCATTTTGTCCAGTTTGTCATTTTTCTTTTACAAAATATTCTACTTTGCTTATTATGGGGGCCCTAAAGGGACATTTGCAAAAATGTAATATACAGACTTATCCCTGCGCACATGAGAAACATTTCACGTACGCACTGTTTTTTGTTCTTGTTTTTACAGTTTCTGTTTTATACTGTCCATAACATATATTTTCTGTGCGTCTCGGCGGTGTGCATTGGGATATTTACCAAGTTCAAGGGTCCAAAAAAAAGGGCTGATTCAGTCAAAAGTGCTCAAAAGTTTGCTTTCGTTAGAGCAGTGCATTATATTTCAAGGTCTTGTGTCTTTAAAGACCCACTCCGATGAAAATAATGTTTTTCTAGGTGTTAACATGTTCTTGTGGCATTTTTCTGATGTTAGAGGACATATCTTGAGAAAAATAAGCTCAAAGTTGTATTTCTGAGTATTTCTACATTCAAATGGCTGTGAATCAGTAGCAGACGCTAAAATGCCGGCTAAAATCGACTGGAGTTGTGACGTAGTAACTCCACTGGGCGTCTCCACACGCGACGTCTTGGAGTGAAATAATGATCGGTGATAACTTTGATTAACTTCGGATAATAATAATTAACGTGTATATAATACTGTTGCCCCACCGGTATTGGGGGTGTAAGCTAGCGGGAGATACAGAGCTCTCAGCAACGGGCAGGGGGAGGGGCGTCTCCGTGCCAACGGCTCCGCCCACAACGCAGAGGCGAATTGCTAATGAGCTACTGCCGCTCTGCTGAAGCGGAGTCCCAGAAAACGGCACAGGTTTTGTGATTTTGGCTACAAATGGCATAATCATAATTTAAAGACCACTGGGAATGTTTAAAAATAGCTCAAAATATGATCGGAGTGGGACTTTAATAAATTTAGTTCTGTGGCGGCCGAGAAACTGCATTGTCGTATGCCAAGATTAATGGTTGATGAAAAAACACTGGTACAGTAAAAAATGATTTAACAAAATAATTGGATTTCGTTGGGCAGTATATTTATATTGTCCAATATAAAAATGATTGGAACAGTAAAATGTACTAACATTTCATATTTCACAAGATCAAAGCTCCCTGTATTAAACATGTTGTGGGATTAAACGCATCGTACAGATGGCAGAGAAATGCTGATGTTCTTCATTCAATATGGACTTCATAAAGGGAGGCTCACACGTAAAAACAATAGGGCTGGGCGATATGTAAAGAATATTTTAGCGATAATCGCCTTAAAAAGTATCTCGATATCCGATTATATGGTCTACCCAAGCCCCGCCCCCAACACACCCCGCCAGAGACACACACCGTAAACACAAGTGAAGTTGAGTTTGGCTGCACTTTATCTAATGATAGCCTGCGATTCAGTTAGTTTGATTTAATGATTGAAACGTTAAAGGTTTTACTTTGGTTGGTTTGAGCTTAAACAAACATAAAACATTAGCTTTGCTGTTATGTTAGTGTTGCTAACAATTTCCACACTGTTCTTATCGCATCTGTGTTTGAAACGGATTTCGCTTCGCTAGGAGAACTGTTGAATACACAGAACTGAACACAATCACAGAACTGAACACAATCACAGAACTGAACACAATCACAGAACTGAACACAATCACAGAACTGAACACAATCACAGAACTGAACACAATCACAGAACTGAACACAATCACAGAACTGAACACAATCACAGAACTGAACACAATCACAGAACTGAACACACAATCACAGAACTGAACACACAATCACAGAACTGAACACAATCACAGAACTGAACACACAATCACAGAACTGAACACAATCACAGAACTGAACACAATCACAGAACTAAACACAATCACAGAACTGAACACACAATCACAGAACTGAACACAATCACAGAACTGAACACTGAACACAATCACAGAACTGAACACAATCACAGAACTGAACACTGAACACAATCACAGAACTGAACACAATCACAGAACTGAACACTGAACACAATCACAGAACTGAACACAATCACAGAACTGAACACTGAACACAATCACAGAACTGAACAATGAACACAATCACAGAACTGAACACTGAACACAATCACAGAACTGAACACAATCACAGAACTGAACACAATCACAGAACTGAACACAATCACATGAACACAATCACAGAACTGAACACTGAACACAATCACAGAACTGAACACAATCACAGAACTGAACACTGAACACAATCACAGAACTGAACACAATCACATGAACACAATCACAGAACTGAACACTGAACACAATCACAGAACTGAACACAATCACAGAACTGAACACAATCACATGAACAATCACAGAACTGAACACAATCACAGAACTGAACACAATCACATGAACAATCACAGAACTGAACACAATCACAGAACTGAACACTGAACACAATCACAGAACTGAACACTGAACACAATCACAGAACTGAACACTGAACACAATCACAGAACTGAACACAATCACAGAACTGAACACTGAACACAATCACAGAACTGAACACTGAACACAATCACAGAACTGAACACTGAACACAATCACAGAACTGAACACTGAACACAATCACAGAACTGAACACTGAACACAATCACAGAACTGAACACAATCACAGAACTGAACACTGAACACAATCACAGAACTGAACACAATCACAGAACTGAACACAATCACAGAACTGAACACTGAACACAATCACAGAACTGAACACAATCACAGAACTGAACACTGAACACAATCACAGAACTGAACACAATCACAGAACTGAACACAATCACAGAACTGAACACAATCTGGGGATTGTAATAATGGGGAATGCATGTGGATGTCATAGCAAGGCGTCTTGCCTTGTTTTCATACGGTCCGATGTTTCTCTTTCTTTTTTGGCGTAATCGCCAGATTTAATGATGATACATTTTATTTCCTAATTATAATGTGTAGCACTGTTTTTAAACTTGTATTCAAACTATAATGTATTTGTTATTTGTCTAAAAATGAATTGTTTGGTTCTGCATGAGCAAAAAAACGTTTTTCCCCATCCTCCTTTCTGGTTTTAGAGTTCTTCTCGAAATAAAAATTAGGCTTACTGCTTTATTTATTAAGAAACAGAAGTAATTAAAAATTATATTTAGGTATTTTATTTTATATAACCTTAACTATTCAAATAACAGTCAAGTTACTACAGCACTGTTGTCAGCAATTCAGCATTCGTTTCAATGAAACAAAAAGCTGTCGTATATCTTCAGAAGATTTATTGTGTGTATGTGTGTGTGTGTGTTGCTATGATAGTAAAACCAGTCATTTTTGATCTTGTGGGGAATTTTTTTTTTTCGGTCCCCATGAGAAAAACAGCTTATAAATCATACAAAATTATGTTTTTTGAAAATGTAAAAACGCAGAGAGTGTTCTGTTATTGGAAGGTTTAATTACTTGTGTAAGAGGAGAGACATACAGTATAAACACCATTACGTCTATAGAGAGTCCCCATAAAACATGAAAACCCAACGTGTGTGTGTGTGTGTGTGTGTGTGTGTGCGTGTGTGTGTGTGTGTGTGTGTGTGTGTGTGTGTGTGTGTGTGTGTGTGTGTGGAAAAGAGCTTAGTTAAGATTCTTTGAAAATGTCTCTTTCTGTGCTCCGTTGGGGGAAACTGCATACGGCTCTGGACCGATGTTGAGAGTATGTAAATAAATCAGCATTCATCTTCAGACGGCCTGTGAGGCTCGTGCGCGTGCGTGTGCTGATAGTGTGTGTGTGTGTGTGTGTGCTGATAGCTCCAGCATCCCGGCTGTGTGTTCCAGTGATATACGGGGCGTCCCGCTGTTTCACTGCACTGAAGCGTGTAACGGCTCGAGCTCCTGCGGTGTGACTGACAGCCAGCAGCACTTCCTCAGTTCCCACTGTTCCCTGTCCGAACATCTCCATCTCTTCTGTGTGGGTTTCTTTATGAAGAAAGTGCATAGCGACGATGTTTGTCAAGTCAAG
This sequence comes from Rhinichthys klamathensis goyatoka, assembly GCF_029890125.1. Taxonomy (NCBI): domain Eukaryota; kingdom Metazoa; phylum Chordata; class Actinopteri; order Cypriniformes; family Leuciscidae; genus Rhinichthys; species Rhinichthys klamathensis. The sequence goes on along the minus strand of NW_026607211.1, from coordinate 31,759 downwards.
TCACCTTTATATATAAAGCACTTTGTACAATACAGAGTGTTTCAAAGCAGCTTTACAGAGATAACGGGAAAATAATGCAACAAAGTTTGTTTCTAGAAGAAAATAGCGTCACAGTCCAGCTTAAGTCAGTTCAGTGATGGTTCATTTTTGTTGTAAAAACGTTATTAATTTAGTTAATTTATATATATAGCCGCTCTGGAAAAAACTGTGATGTCATCGTCCAGCTCAGTTCAGTTCTCATATAATGCTGTCAATGCAGATCAATAATATTGTTGAATATTAAATTAAATGTCCCCAACTAAGCAAGCCAAAAGCCAATGGCAACAAAGGCGACAGTGGCAAGGAACTAAAACTCCATCAAATGTGTGTGTTTTGTTAGATGACCGATATCATTTCCACTGCAAGAGAGTCAAACCTGAAGCTGACCCTGGCGTTCGGGATCGGGATGCATCACGCAGGCCTTCACGAGCGGGATAGGAAGACCGTGGAAGAGCTCTTCGTCAACTGTAAGATCCAGGTGAGACCAACAGGTGAACCGTTTCCACACTCGTTCCCAAAGCGAGCGCAGGAACTAGGTTTGGGTGAATACCGTCAGCTGAGCGATTATATAAGCATCATACATGCACTGATGGAGCACCTCTGTTGCCTTTTATGAGGGATAAGTCGATTTATTGGAACAAATCCAAACGAAACGTTCTTCTTGCTGTTCTCATGGGTTTATGTCTTCAGTGGCTTGGCTGTAAAAACATTAATGGTTATGTTGATATAATGCAAATGTGATATTTCACACATCAATATGGTAGCGGTGCAGGATAGTTTAGCATGAGAAACACAGTTTATATAGACATTTCACAGATATGTTTGATAAAAGTCTCTTCTGCTCACCAACGCTGCATTTATTTGATCAAAAATACAGTAAAATCAATAATATTGTGAAATATTATTACAATTTAAAACAGCTGTTTTCTGTGCGAATATGTTGTAAAGTGTAATTTATTCCTGTGATCAAAGCTGTATTTTCAGCATCATTACTCCAGTCTTCAGTGTCACATGATCCTTCAGAAATCACCCTGATATGAGGATTTGCTCAAAAAAAAAATCTGATTATTATCAGTGTTGAAAAAAGTTGTGCTGGTCAATTTATAAAAAAATTTTTTTTTTTTTTCAGGATTCTTTGAGAAACATAAAGTTAAAAAGAACAGCATTTATTTGAAATAGATAGCTTTAATGTTGTTAGAAGAGAGTGCTTAAACATCTTAAATTCAGTTTGATCAAAATTAAGGCCATAGAACGTCTTAAATATCTTAAATCGTATAACAAACCGTAAGAGTTTTTAAATATGGGGACGGAATAAGAGGAATCGCAATTATGTGATTGATTATCATAAAAAGGAGAGGATTCTCATCCTCTGTCACAGGACGGAAAGAATAATTATTTTACACATTGATTCAATATATAGATTTTACTAGTGTCAGCACAATTGCCTTACTTTAAGCACATTATGATTATACCAGCAAAATTCAATATCTGTCACCCTCTAATTTGCAGCTAGTACGTAAAAAAATGTCAATGCATATGTATATATTGAATAAAACATTTATTGAGAAATAGTTATGCTATTTCACAGTTGAATAAAACTTTAAAATGCATGATTTATTTTGAAATCATGTGGGTTTGTTCTGTATGGACATACAATATACGTTTTTCTTTGCTCTGGTCTTAAAAAGTCTTAAATATGAAACATTTATTTTATAAACAATATTTGCAACACTATACAGAGACCCTGATAGAAGTGTTTAGTGTCACTCATTATTCATCTGTTATTTTACCAGGAATAATCCCATTGGGATGTAAATGTCTTCTACCAGGAGTCCTGGCCAAAGTGGCAGCACAAAAAAGGCTGTTTTTATTATTTTAATTTAGATTACAAAACCAGAAATATAAGACAAGTCAGTCACGTTTCCCTCAGGTAGGACTCTGAAAGGTTTCTAAGAACATTTAAAGATGGGACTGCTCCTAACATGCTAATACTCTGCATTTCTTCTGATTAGTTGAATGCACCATTATTGAATTAAAGTATTAATTTCTTTCAAAAATACAAAAGTCTTAATGTCGCTAACTTTCCCAACGACACTGGGAGTTCACAGGAAGACACTTTATCTCCCGGTGTAAACGGCAGTCTGTCTCGCATGAACACTTGTGATGCTAATATCAAGTGTGAACACAATAACTATTTCAGTTTTATCTTCTGGAACTGGGGACATTTTCAGCTCTTCCCAAAAACATATGGATTACATGCAGGGTTTGCGATTAACACGCCAAATGCGGGTAAAAATCAACAGTGGCGGGTAACGCTGTCACATCACGAGCTGACTTGGCGTGTTACCTATTATGTTTGCTCTCTTTGCTGGGGAAGTTCGTGTAAGTTAAATCTGCACAGAATTAACACAAATCCTCAACTACTGCAGCGTATTGTGCAGAATCTGCTCAGATCTGCTTTCTTGAACAGGAACGTCTCTTCGCAACACATAACGGCGCGCGTGTTCATTGGCATTGAGGCAAAAGCGAAGATTAAAAAGCATTTGGTTAACAGAAAAGACGGTTATTTTCCAGCATCCTACATTTTTTTGATGTTTGTACTGTATTGATCTGTACATCTAAAACACATTTTTGGTGAAGAGGATGAAAGAGGAAGGGAGCAGACGGCTGGATGACAGGATTTTGTTTCAATAAGAAATTAATGTATGAAATCCATTTATTATATACAGGTGAAACTCGAAAAATTAGAATACCGTGCAAAAGTTCATTTATTTCAGTAAATCAACTTAAAAGGTGAAACTAATATATTATATAGACTCATTACATGCAAAGTGAGATATTTCAAGCCGTTATTTGTTATAATTGTGATGATTATGGCTTACAGCTTATGAAAACCCCAAATTCAAAATTAGAATATTGTGAAATGGTTTTCATATCTGTAAGCCATAATCATCACAATTATAACAAATAAAGGCTTGGAATATCTCACTTTGCCTGTAATAAGTCTATATAATATATTAGTTTCACCTTTTAAGTTGAATTACTGAAATAAATGAACTTTTGCACGATATTCAAATTTTTTTTAGTTTCACCATATATATATATATGTGTATATGTGAATGAATGAAATACATTTTATTGTCCCCAAAGGGGAAATTTGTGTTGGACTCAAGGTGTTTACATTGAAATTGAAATGCATACTTTAAAATCACTAGTATTATAATAAATAACAATTCCTATACACACACATACATATACATACACATATATACACATCATTCATCATTTAACAATTTAATTGAAAAAGGGATAAAAGACTTCTTAAAACGGTTATATCTACACATCGGAAATCTGTATCGTCTTCCAGAAGGTAACAATTCATACTCAGTGTACAGAACATGCAATGGATCAACCACGATTTTATGTGCTTCTGTGTGTGTGTGTGTATAAGATGTGACGTAGTTAATCTGGTTAATTTATTTTCTTTCTTTTCTTTTGGGCTAGTAGAAGTTCTGAATGGCCAGTAACTTAAAAATTTACTAGCCAAATTGGCCGGTGAGTGAAAAAGTTCATTTCAAACCCTGGTTATATGAGAAACACACACACTAGTGGTTTGGTGAAATAATCCGACTTCTCCCATACGTGTTCCTGTGTCTCCTGTGTAAGGTGCTGATAGCGACGAGCACACTAGCGTGGGGCGTTAACTTCCCTGCGCACCTGGTGATCGTGAAGGGCACAGAATACTACGACGGGAAGACCCACCGCTACGTGGATTACCCCATAACAGGTAACATCTGTTTTTACATCTGTGTGTGTGTGTGGGTGGGGGGGTGGGGTTCGCAGACTGTCCAATGTCATTGATCTCTATCATTCTCATTCCAGATGTTCTTCAGATGATGGGTCGAGCGGGACGGCCCCAGTTCGATGACCAGGGCAAGGCTGTTATCCTTGTGCATGACATCAAGAAGGACTTCTATAAGAAGTTCTTGTACGAGCCGTTCCCTGTGGAGTCGAGGTGTGTACAGAGACAAGTCAAGTCAGCTTCATTTATACAGCGCTTTTAACAATATAGATCGTTTCAAAGCAGCTTTACAGTGATAACAGGAGATTACAGTAACAGAGATTTGTCTTTACAGCAGCTCTAGAATAAAGTTATTGTCCAGCTAAAGTTAGTTTTGATTGATTCACTTCCATTGCAAAGATCATTAGTTATTAACTTAAGGGCCGGTTACACGACACCGTTTAACTGAAAACTCTTAACGTGTTCTGGCCGCTCACGCGCACGACAGCAGTGTTTGGTGGCTCGAGAACGCGAACTACACAAGACAGAAACAAAGATCATTAGTTATTAAGTTAGCAATGCATCTCTCACTGTTCGGGCCAACTCTGAATCAACACTCACCAATGCTGTATTTTCTAAATGCCATAATCATTTGTTAACAAACAAGTATTCATTACTTCAATGAGCTCATTGTTTCTGCATTGCATTACTACATTGTTTATGTACATTTCTGAAATACATAACTTAGAGAGTTACCTCTGATAACAGATCACTCTAAACTTGTAATGTGGACTTTGAAATTGTGAAAAGCTCTATACACATAAATGTGAATTGAATTGAATTTTGACAGAAGTGGGTGTCTCCTGCCTGTCTCCTCAGTCTTCTGAGTGTCCTCTCCGACCACTTGAATGCAGAAATCGCAGCAGGAACAGTCGCCTCAAAGCAGGACGCCATGGATTACATCACCTGGACGTACTTCTTCCGCAGGCTGGTCATGAACCCGAGGTACAGCGTGTGCTTCTGAGTCTCATCGGTGACGGCATACGGCTGAACGTTTCAGATTCCTTTATTTCTCATTTTTATGGTCTACATAAAAACAAATTGTGTTTCACACATCCACCACTCACTAATTCAGTCCAAAACAATTGATTATAAAAATAAGCAGCTAATATATAATTGAAAGTCAAGTCAAGTCACCTTTATTTATACAGCTCTTTGTACAATACAGAGTGTTTCAAAGCAGCTTTACAGAGATAACAGGAAAATAATGCAACAAAGTTTGTTTCTAGAAGAAAATAGCGTCACAGTCCAGCTTAAGTAAGTTCAGTGATGGTTCATTTTTGTTGTAAAAAAAGTTATTAATTTAGTTAATTTATATATATAGTCCCTCTGGAGAAAACCATGATGTCATCGTCCAGCTCAGTTCAGTTCTCATATAATGCTGTCAATGCAGATCAATAATATTGTTGAATATTAAATTAAATGTCCGACTTAAGTCGATTTTCACACTGTGTGATTTTGGCCGCGATTTGGCCGTCTGAGACAAATTTAGCAAATCCTAAAACAATCCTCTGATCCTGGGCTAAAATCTGAAGTCTGTGATCGTAAGTTTGACATGTTGATCGACAGCCGATGAAATTCTGGAAAACCAGATTTGACTCTCAGTCCTGCAGTGACTTCTCCATGACCACCGTCAAAGTGTCTTCGCTTTTCAAGACAAGCCGTGACCAAAAGTAACATTAAAGATTTCAGTAACAGTTTATTTTACAGTCCCCTTGTTACATATACATGTACTTACCATGGTAATAACAGTAAATGATGCATAATTACATGCAACTAACCCTCAACCAAACCCTAATCCTACCCTAACCCTATAGTAAGTGCATGTAGTTGCTTAATATTACTCAGTACTTAAATATATAATTACACTGTAACAATGACACCTTAAAATAAAGTGTAACCGGGATTTCTTTGTAGCCACCATTTCAATCCCGCGTGTAATGAAGCTCACTGTGAACGTATGTGTCATTGATTGATGATGTTAAACAACTTTTCTTGCGGGCGTCTGTTTTTATCGTGTCTTGACTGTCGTACAGTCTGACATTAATGACAGCTGAGATCCTACAGTGTGACATGGCTTACAGCGAGGATCATGGTCGCACAGTCTGACATTAATGACAGCTGAGATCCTACAGTGTGACATGGCTTACAGCGAGGATCATGGTCGTACAGTCTGACATTAATGACAGCTGAGATCCTACAGTGTGACATGGCTTACAGCGAGGATCATGGTCGCACAGTCTGACATTAATGACAGCTGAGATCCTACAGTGTGACATGGCTTACAGCGAGGATCATGGTCGCACAGTCTGACATTAATGACAGCTGTGATCTTACAGTGTGACATGGCTTACAGTGAGGATCATGGTCATACAGTCTGACATTAATGACAGCTGAGATCCTACAGTGTGACATGGCTTGCAGCGAGGATCATGGTCGCACAGTCTGAAATTAATGACAGCTGAGATCCTACAGTGTGACATGGCTTACAGCGAGGATCATGGTCGCACAGTCTGACATTAATGACAGCTGTGATCTTACAGTGTGACATGGCTTACAGCGAGGATCATGGTCGCACAGTCTGACATTAATGACAGCTGAGATCCTACAGTGTGACATGGCTTACAGCGAGGATCATGGTCGCACAGTCTGACATTAATGACAGCTGAGATCCTACAGTGTGACATGGCTTACAGCGAGGATCATGGTCGCACAGTCTGACATTAATGACAGCTGTGATCTTACAGTGTGACATGGCTTACAGCGAGGATCATGGTCGCACAGTCTGACATTAATGACAGCTGTGATCTTACAGTGTGACATGGCTTACAGCGAGGATCATGGTCGCACAGTCTGACATTAATGACAGCTGAGATCCTACAGTGTGACATGGCTTACAGCGAGGATCATGGTCGCACAGTCTGACATTAATGACAGCTGTGATCTTACAATGTGACATGGCTTACAGCGAGGATCATGGTCGCACAGTCTGACATTAATGACAGCTGAGATCATACAGTGTGACATGGCTTACAGTGAGGATCATGGTCGCACAGTCTGACATTAATGACAGCTGTGATCTTACAGTGTGACATGGCTTACAGTGAGGATCATAGTCGCACAGTCTGACATTAATGACGGCTGAGATCCTACAGTGTGACATGGCTTACAGTGAGGATCATGGTCGCACAGTCTGACATTAATTACAGCTGAGATCTTACAGTGTGACATGGCTTACAGTGAGGATCATGGTCTTACAGTCTGACATTAATGACAGCTGAGATCCTACAGTGTGACATGGCTTACAGCGAGGATCATGGTCGCACAGTCTGACATTAATTACAGCTGAGATCTTACAGTGTGACATGGCTTACAGTGAGGATCATGGTCTTACAGTCTGACATTAATTACAGCTGAGATCTTACAGTGTGACATGGCTTACAGTGAGGATCATGGTCGCACAGTCTGACAATAATGACAGCTGAGATCCTACAGTGTGACATGGCTTACAGCGAGGATCATGGTCGTACAGTCTGACATTAATGACAGCTGAGATCCTACAGTGTGACATGGCTTACAGCGAGGATCATGGTCGTACAGTCTGACATTAATGACAGCTGAGATCCTACAGTGTGACATGGCTTACAGCGAGGATCATGGTCGTACAGTCTGACATTAATGACAGCTGAGATCCTACAGTGTGACATGGCTTACAGCGAGGATCATGGTCGTACAGTCTGACATTAATGACAGCTGAGATCCTACAGTGTGACATGGCTTACAGCGAGGATCATGGTCGCACAGTCTGACATTAATGACAGCTGTGATCTTACAGTGTGACATGGCTTACAGCGAGGATCATGGTCGTACAGTCTGACATTAATGACAGCTGAGATCCTACAGTGTGACATGGCTTACAGCGAGGATCATGGTCGTACAGTCTGACATTAATGACAGCTGAGATCCTACAGTGTGACATGGCTTACAGCGAGGATCATGGTCGTACAGTCTGACATTAATGACAGCTGAGATCCTACAGTGTGACATGGCTTACAGCGAGGATCATGGTCGTACAGTCTGACATTAATGACAGCTGAGATCCTACAGTGTGACATGGCTTACAGCGAGGATCATGGTCGCACAGTCTGACATTAATGACAGCTGAGATCCTACAGTGTGACATGGCTTACAGCGAGGATCATGGTCGCACAGTCTGACATTAATGACAGCTGAGATCCTACAGTGTGACATGGCTTACAGCGAGGATCATGGTCGCACAGTCTGACATTAATGACAGCTGAGATCCTACAGTGTGACATGGCTTACAGCGAGGATCATGGTCGCACAGTCTGACATTAATGACAGCTGAGATCCTACAGTGTGACATGGCTTACAGCGAGGATCATGGTCGCACAGTCTGACATTAATGACAGCTGAGATCCTACAGTGTGACATGGCTTACAGTGAGGATCATGGTCGTACAGTCTGACATTAATGACAGCTGAGATCCTACAGTGTGACATGGCTTACAGTGAGGATCATGGTCGCACAGTCTGACATTAATGACAGCTGAGATCCTACAGTGTGACATGGCTTACAGTGAGGATCATGGTCGCACAGTCTGACATTAATGACAGCTGAGATCCTACAGTGTGACATGGCTTACAGCGAGGATCATGGTCGCACAGTCTGACATTAATGACAGCTGAGATCCTACAGTGTGACATGGCTTACAGCGAGGATCATGGTCATACAGTCTGACAAGCAACAATCATAAAGGACTATTATAAATCGCACAGTGTGCACCGGCTTTAGGTGTAGTGGTCACATGATGTACAAAATGCAGGATGGCCAACATAATGCTGGTATTACATCGGTTTTTTGTTGTTGTTTTTTATCGAGTCTTACATTCAAGCTTCAATTTGTTCACAGCTAATGCATTTGGTGTCATAAACTAACAATGGATAACTTATACAGGATTTATTAATATAGGTTAGTGTTAAATTATACATACACCAATACAATTTTACATTCAACATTTTTAACAATTTAACATTCAACCAATCAGACCTCAACGTACCACCATAAATACTGCGTGGACAAACACATATATATATATACTGTATATATATATATATATATATATATATATTAGGGGAGTAACGGTACACAAGCATGACGGTTCGGTACGTACCTCGGTATTGAAGTAACGGTACAGTACGGGTTCGGTACAGCAGGGGGAGAAACCTAAACACAAAATTGCTAAACAAATGCGTATATGTGTTTAAATAAGTTCTATTATAATTAAAATTTTCCAAAGGATAAAAAAATCTATCTTAGCTAATGCTGTAAAGTACAGTATATAGGGAGCCCTTGATTACACATTACTAAAATATTAAAGGTTACAATTAACAACAAAGCCTAAATTATTAAATTTACTTGCTATTTATTTTTAGATATAATAATCAACACACAAAATAAAATAAAAAACACATACTGTAAATTGCACATAAGGCAGGTTTTGCATTACCTTCTAAATCTAAGTATAAAGTTTATTTTTTACTCCAATTCATTTTTGAAATATAATCATTTACACAGTGTATTTTTATATATATATATATATATATATATATATATATATATATATATATATATATATATATATATATATATATAGTAAACATTCATGTGATCATTGTTTTCATGATCAATCATTGCTGCCCATCCTTAATTAATATTAGCTCATATATTAATAATTTCATGAAATCATAAAGTAATAATGAGCAATACTGTTTTAATAAATGAACATAAACTTAGATTAAAGATTTTATACAGAAAATGATTTAATGTGTTTTTTTCTGTCAAATATCACATTAATATATCTCAGATTTTCTTAGTGCTTTAATAGTTTATTTTGTTTAATGTTTTTCATTTTATTTCTATTGCCATTAAAACAACCTTTTGTGCTAAAATGACAAACATTTTTCTAGATTAATACTGCTCTAAGAAATCATTCTTTGTTAGTCCATGAGACCTTATGCATTAGCTGTCGTTAATGAATTGATCTGTATTGCAAAGTGTTGTTTAACTACAGCAGTCTCACTTGCCTTTATTAAATTGTTCTTTTGTGTAGATATGCATTATGTTGTCCATCGTCACCCAGGTGTGCCACTAGTAAGGTGCAATTTAATTCCAAGCGCAAGTAAGATATTTCAGTGGACTTTTCATTGAGATGTCAGCAAATACATATACATTACTGTATGTGTTTTGATATCTAGAGGTTGCATTAGATGGCTCTACAAATAAACAAATAGAAAATAGTCTAGCTCAATAATTCAAATAAACAAACAGCGTGAATTCAAAGAAAATTAGAGTTATTACTTGTTTTGTTAATTGGCCTAGTGGGAAATCCAAGCGGCTCGGTGAATCCGCAGTGACTGGACTGCAGAAAACACAGACACACATCTTCAGCCGCTTTCACAGGGATCATTACTTACTGTGTTTCCATGGCAGCGTCATCTCTGGACACACTGGCCACAGTTTACACCTCCATCACAAAACTAGGGCTGAGAGATCACACACACACACACCAGCCTCCCAGGGTCGTATAGGGCAGAACCGACATCTGCGATGAATAGAAGAAGATGATTCCAGAACATTCCACTGACATTTGCACGCCTGTCAGGCCACATTAAACATAAAGACCCGTGTGTGCCCTCTCCCTTACTGCAAACACCCCGAAAACACACACTGAGTCCTCAGGTGCTGTAATAACTGAGAGAAAAATGTTACTCTTTTTATAGGCCATATTTTTCCACGCTTTTCATTTTATTTTATTTTCCATGTCAAGTTAAGTCACCTTTATACAGGTGAAACTCGAAAAATTTGAATATCGTGCAAAAGTTCATTTATTACAGTAATTCAACTTAAAAGGTGAAACTATTATAGACTCATTACAACGAAAGTGAGATATTTCAAGCCTTTCTTTGTTATAATTGTGATGATTATGGCTTACAGCTGAACACTCTTTTCACAATATTCTAATTTTGAATTTGGGGTTTTCATAAGCTGTAAGCCATAATCATCACAATTATAACAAATAAAGGCTTGAAATATCTGTTGTAATGAGTCTATATTAGTTTCACCTTTTAAGTTTAATTACTGAAATTAACTTTTGGACGATATTCTAATTTTTTTACAGTAGGCAAGGCAAGTTTATTTATAAGGCTCATTTCATACACAATGGTAATTCAAAGTGCTTTGCATTATTAGAAATTAAAATAATCAAAAGCAATTAAAACAGTTTAGAATAAAAACTAAAATACAGAGCAAACAGTGGGACGTACAGTGGCACAGTGCTCATTCAGTGAATGCACAGATGAACAGAAGTGTTTTGAGTCTGGATCTGAATGTGACTGTAGGAGCACATCTGATCTCCTCTGGAAGCTGTTCCAGCATAATAGATAAAAGCAGACTCGCCGTGCTTAGAGTGAACCCTTGGTGTTTCTAGCTGATGATCCTGATGATCTGTTTCTATTTAGCAGAGATGGGGACTCGAGTCGCACTTAAGTCGCACAAACAGCTGACTTCAGACTCGACCCAAAAGACTTCAGACTTGAGCTTCGAGACTTCTCAACAACCTGTTTTCATGCAATTATTGCTTTTTAAATCTAAATTCATGAATGTATTACTATTTTCTTTTATTGGCGCATATATACGTATGATGAGCTGCATGCCGTGTCCCCTGCCCTTTGCCAGACTGTGAGACGTGCATGCGCTATGCCTATGTGGGAAGGCCGGTGAGGAGTCCATTACAGTAATCCACCCTGCTGGGGATGAAACCATGAACAAGTCTTGACTGGGAACAAAGCATCTAATTCTTGCAAAAAAAATTCAGATGATAGTATGCTGTAGTTATTTCTTTGACATGACTACTAATTTATGGGCTAAGCCAAATTTGGCGTATTTTTGTGATGGTAAAACCAGAATATGGCACAGAGAATTATGTTGTATATAACTTGTCCAAAAGGCAAAGATCTCTGTGTGCTCAAGTGAGGTCTGGTGTTTTACCTTTGACTGTTGAAACAGGACGATATGTTAATTTAGAAGAGGAAAAATGTGTTGTTTGAATAATATAGAAAATGAGTTCTACTGTCCATTTTATTGTGAACAGCGTGATTTTTTTTTTTTTTTTGTAAGATAAAACCAGAGATTGATTTGGTAAATATGGATGATGCTCAAAGATTGAGATGGCTGTTCACATATGAAACATATTAATGAGCCAACTATCTTGAGAAAGCCTGGGAGAAGAGGAAAAAAGCTCTTTATCTAGATGATTGTTTGTATGTGTGTGTGTGTGTGTGTGTGTGTGTGTATACATGCGTGTACATATTTATTTGTACTCATGTATTTCTCCGAATAATTTGTATATGCGACCGGAAGATGTTTGTAAATTAAGTTTGTGGTGTCTTGTAATCCCATGTGGGATGGGCCAAATGTTTGGCATGACACAGAAATAAAACATTTTACTAAACTGAACTGAACTACTGAAACTAAGGTCTGACTCTAGAGACACACCGAGATTCCTGACTTGATTTTTAGTTGTTAGACCCCTAGCGTCAAGGTATGCATTCACCTTGAGAACTTCATCTTTGTTTCCAAACGCAATAACTTCAGTTTTGTCTTTGTTTAACTGAAGAAAGTTTTGGCACATCCAACCGTTGACTTCATCAATGCATTGGCACAGGGAGTCAATGGGGCTGTAGTCGTTAGGCGATAGGGCTAAGTAGAGCTGTGTGTCGTCTGCATAGCTGTGGTAAGAGATTCGGTTCTTTCTCATTATTTGGCTCATTGGGAGCATGTACAGGTTGAATAGGAGTGGCCCAAGTATTGAGCCTTGAGGGACTCCGCATGTCATGGATGTCCACTCAGACTTATGGTCTCCTATACTCACATAATAACCTCTGCCTCCTAAGTATGACCTGAACCATTTTAGGACTATCCCAGAAAGCCCCACCCAGTTTTCCAGCCGGTCAAGAAGTAATACAGAGTGTTTCAAAGCAGCTTTACAGAGATAACAGGAAAATAATGCAACAAAGTTTGTTTCTAGAAGAAAATAGCGTCACAGTCCAGCTTAAGTAAGTTCAGTGATGGTTCATTTTTGTTGTAAAAAAAGTTATTAATTTAGTTAATATATATATATAGCCGATCTGGAGAAAACTGTGATGTCATCATCCAGCTCAGTTCAGTTCTCATATAATGCTGTCAATACAGATCAATAATATTGTTGAATATTAAATTAAATGTCCCCAACTAAGCAAGCCAAAAGCCAATGGCAACAAAGGTGAAAAAAGGCGAAAATGTCCACTTATAATCTTATGACAGTTGGTGACTTTTGTCCCATTAGTTATGTGAACACAAACAAAATCATGGACTATATTCAAATGTGTTAAAGGGTCAAAAATAAAAAGTAACACTTGGTACCTTCGCAGTCAAAAATGACCGACATGGGAAATGTGAAAAAATACGAAAAATCTTTTGGTGGTACAAACAATCAGCCATGATAAAAAAAAAAAAAAAAATGCAGCAATGAAGGGGTTAATTGAAAACATTTTGAGTGCAAAATAGACAAAAATAACATTTTAATTGCAAAATATTTGTCTAAAGTGTTTTGATTTTTTTTTACAACCAAACAAATACTGAGTAACAAAAATGCTTTTGCAAAACCTGATACCTATCTAACAAAACCTTGACAAAAACTAGTCTTTTAGAATGTTTAAATGTATATCTAAATGCAAAACCTAATAAAAGTAATAAAAATGTTGTCTAAAAACAACTAGTGACATTACACTTATTCAAACGAACCGCACTAACAGAGCAATCGCACCACAGTTTGTCTTAATCAAACCAAACCTGCCAAGTGTGAACACACACAATTGGTCTTTTTTTGTACTTTATCAAGATATTTTGGGTTCCTCGTAATTTAAAGTGCATCCCAATTCACATACTCGTGCACTATTCTGTGACGTTTTGTAGTATAAATAGAGTGAGTAGTGAGTGGCAACCTCCCGCTCTCTCTCTCTCGTGAATCCCACACGGAAGTGACTTAGGCCTTGTCCACACGGACACGGGTATTTTTATAACCGTGACTGTTTTTACACGGTTCGGCCGTTCGTCCACACGGAAACGCACTGAAACCGAACATTTTTGAAAACCCCTGCCAGGGTGAGGAGTTGTAGTGTTGTCGGGTAGACAGTGAAACCGGGGGTTTTGCCTTGCGACGTCAGAGTGTGCGCCGTTATCCGCCTACCGGATACTTTTTTTTTAAACGCAAGAGGAAAAACTTTGGTTATAAAAATACCCGTGTCCGTGTGGACAAGCCCTTAAACTGCACTTCATCCACTGGCCACTGGAGACAGGCTCCATAAGAGAGTCAGTCCCATAAACCCCCGTGTTAAAATGCCCAACTTTACAGCAGAAAAAAACATGTTTACAGCCTGGTACAAAAAGTGGTTTTGGTCTATAATGCTAATTTTGCCCTTCATGACGACTGTGAGGCGGGTGAATTTTTTAATAACTCATCCTTTACATTATATTAAGCCTTAAAGTTCTGCATAATTAAGGGCGTGGCCACTTGAGTGACAGGTGGACTGCCGCTGATGTCACTGCTAGCCGTTTGTCTGCTGTGTGTTAGCGTCACGTCACCTCAGTTCAGCCCAGACGCTGCACATTTACAGTTATCCGGGAGTGACGCGCGACCAAGATGGCGACTGCCGGCTCCGCCCACTTTGGGCTTCAAAAATGCTCTTCAGAAACATACGGGTGACGTCACGGACACTACGCCCTTTGTTTTATACAGTCTATGGTTCACACTGAAAGTTACAAATAGAAAAATTACACTTTAAATACCCAGATGATGCACTTAATTAACAGAAAAAACTAAGTGTTTAATGTTGGACACTTCATGCACTCAACTGTCTCAGGGGATTATGATGTTGAATGACAAAATCTTTTTCTAAAACGTATAAAATTCAAACACTGCACAGTTCACAACTAGTTTCTTTAAACCGTGTGATTTCACCGTGTGTATTTAGTTCCTGTTACAACACTGCGTGACTAGCTTAGAATAATGATAATGTGTGCGGGTCGATGTCCTCGGAGGGCATTTTAGCATGTTGCCACGGCTTTTTCTTTTTAAATGTAATTTAAAAACAGCACAACAGCTTCTTTCCAGTAAGGTTGCACATTAATAATAGGACACACAGCTCCATTTGGCACATCTCCATCTATCGGTGTGTTTCTGTGGCACATCACCTTCACATGAGCCGTGATTGACTGGATCTGGGCGGTTTTACGCGGACAGGAGCCCCGGAGGACTCGTAAACACCTCACATCAGCTAAACTAACAGCAGTCGTTTCATCAGACGTACAGCCGTCTGAGAGACACACATCACTGCGAGAACCATGCCATTTATCCTTGATTATGCTGTAATAATACAGGTCATGTATAGAACTGATACGCACAGTTAAAAGAGTCTCGATCTTGTAGGTTTGATTTACTGCGTTTTTGTTCTTAACGTGCATAAATTATGCATATTAGTACCTTAAAGTCTTCTAAAGTTACATTAACAAGCTTTTGCTCATTAATTTTTGCAAGTTTTTCTACAAATGTATCCATGATTGAACAAATCTGAAATGATCACTATTAATGTCTAAATTTACCATAAAAGCTTAAACTGTAATCAGTCAATAGCTCGGTTTATTGCAAGCATGTTTAAAGGTTAATAATCACTACCCTTCAAAGAAATGAATACGTTTATTTAGCATTGATCTAGTAAATTGATCAAAAGTAATAGTACAGACATTTATAATGTTATATTTCCATTTCAGATAAGTTCTGTTCATTTGAACGTTATTTCTTTGAAAAGTATCACAGTTTCCACAAAAATATGAAGCAGCACGACTGTTTTCAACACTGATGATAAGCATAAATGTGATTATTGAGCATAAATCCTCATATTAGAGTGATTTCTGAAGGATCATGTGACACTGAAGACTGGAGTAATGATGCTGGAAATACAGCTTTGATCACAGGAATAAATTACGGTTTATCGTATATTCACATAGGAATCAGTTAATTTCATTTGTAATAATATTTCACGATATCACTTTTTTAAGCTATTTTTTTATCAAATAAATGTAGCTTTGGTGAGCATAAGAGACTTATTTTAAAAACATTTAAAAAATCTTAATTATTCCAAACTTTTGGCTGGTAGTTTAAAGAAATTGACAATAATTGTCAATATATACTCTGTTTAATTACAAATAATTATATGTATATTATATAACTATATGTGTGTGTGTGTGTGTAATGTATATATAACTGAATCAATATATTATGGGTGTTGTTGTTGTTTTCATTGATAATTTTTTTTATTTTTGGCAACATTTGACCTATATCCAGACCTACCGGTATATGTTTTTGATGACTAGTCCCGCCACTTTAACTATAAGCTTATAACAATCAGGCTGTGGTCTGTTGATTAATATCATTTACAACACTGTCTGTGCGTGCACGTGTGTGTGTGCGTGCATGCATGTGTATGTGTGTGTGTGTGTGTGTGTGTGTGTGTGTGCATGCATGTGTGTGTGCGCGTGTGTGTGTGCACTGATCATTATTTACATGGACATCTTTATTTACATATCACTGTGATATTTTTTCAAAATATTAACACACACAGATCATGTTATCAATACTTTTGAGATTCTGAAAAAAATTACCAGTTTCTACAGAATATACAGTATCAATACAACCAGAATGAACAACCAGTTTTTTATTCTCTCTCTCACACACACACACACACACACACACGAACAGCCGGAGAAATGTTTGCCGTCACTCAGAGTTAATGAAGTGCATAGTTGTGTGTGGATCTCATGTGGTTGCTCTTACAGCTTTGCTGAGCATGGAAGTGATTTCTGCTCTCCAGCAAATCTGGGAATCATTTTGCAGCAAAGCATTGCTTTTCTGGAGGTGTTGTGTTCTTGGATAAACACCCACCTGTGCTGTCAAAGCACACATCTCTCGCAGTATTATATGCATTACTTGCTTACACTATATTGATAAATACATTCTGTGAGCTATTTATTAAGTTTGCATGTCATATTGGCCAATATTCCTTTTTTTGTCTTTTAACTCCAACATTAAATCTCTAAAAAGATCACAAATGAACGTGATGTGATTGTCAGCATTACAATGAATGTGCATTATGAATTTACATAAATACATACATTTGTAAAGTTTATGGAGATGCAGCAAAAAAAGGCTTGTTGTTTATTAAGCACTCTTTAGATTTTGATTTGATTTCTATTAATGCTGGATAATTCTTTTAGCAGTTTGTCACTTTAGTGAAAGATGTGCTGTTGACTTTGAGAAGTGCTGTTTTCTTCACACAGGAAGAACAGGAGATATGCATTTAGAATATGTCATTATTTCTGCCTTTAAATCTACTTGAAAATAATTGAAATTAATGTGACATTAATCTTTGGTCTGTTGTCTCATGTCGCCATTGCATTATCCAGCAAGCTTATTACATTCCCCTCCATAGTGCACAGCTGTAGTGTGAACAGTGTTGTTGTTGTTGTTTGTTTTAAATAGCCAAAATAGATTTATAAAATATAAAATGGATTTATAACATCATATCAGACTAAAACAAATTCTTCATGCCTTGTTTTCCATTAAAATAGCCAAGCATTCTTCAAAATAATAAATTCAGCTGATTAGCAAAAACTGCATTAAAAAATGCAAACAAATTAAAGCTTTTTAGAGGATCATTTTGAATAAAAGTGTATTTTGTCTGATGGCACTGGCAGATTTTGTTTTACTTGTTTTTTTGTTTAAAACGTATATTAATATCTTCACATCATTCATATCTTATCCAATATACACCAATGATTTATGCAGCTGTTTTATACTTCAGTAGTTAATATCCAGTGAAATTCTCAAGTAAATTTGTCTTGTTTTAAGCATGTTTAGATATTTTTACGAGAAAATAAGATACTCAGAATCATCAAAGAGACTCATTAAGAAGATTATACATCAAAATCCTATTACAATAAGCAGATTTTCTGTGTTGAATATTGCAGATGAGTCATTTCCGTGTGGTCCACTTTTAACTGCTCTCTCTTTGTTCTCAGCTACTATAATTTGGATGACACCAGCCATGAAACCATTAACAAATACCTTTCAACCCTGGTGGAGAGGAGCCTGAGAGACCTGGAGTGCTCGTACTGCATGGAGATACAGCAGGTATTTACGCCTCTACATGTACATTAGTCATTAGCAGACGCCTTTATCCAAAGTGACTTACAAATGTGACCCTGGATCACATGTTGCACGGGTATATTTGTGGCAATAGCCAACAATACATTATTGTTAATAATTATCGTAATAATTAGAGTTGCCACTTAGAATTAGAGTTCATAAGAATTGTTGCATCAGGTCAATTCAAAAGCCTGATCGGCATCATGGGTAATTCATTAGCTGCGTCCCAATTCAAAGGCTCTTCCTACAAATGCGTCCTCCTCTCCCTGGGTCACGAATGTGAGAACGAGCCTATCCGAAGATTCATTACACGTTGGTGACGATTGTATATTTTTTAAGAGAAAATGCTTTATATTCGTATTTTTTATATATGAATATATATATACACAGTATATACATGCAGATATTTCTTAAATATATACATGCGTGTGTTTATTTATGTATACAAAATAATTATACACAGTACACACTCACATATTATGTAAACACAAACGTTTATTTTGGATGCGATTAATCGTTTTTTATTGAAAACAACATTGACATAGACTGTGTTCAATTTCACACTAACATTCTCACTTGGAGCAAATAATCTCTCACACAATGTAACACTGTCCATCAATAAAAGAGTGAAAGAAATACTGATGAGGTCCTGATATTGACGAGGGGGCGGAGAATTCGCATCAGCTGTGTGTGTGTGTGTGTGTGTGTGTGACTGTGTTGTTGTGTTCATCAGTGACTGTGTTGTGTTCATCAGTGACTGTGTTCATCAGTGACTGTGTTCATCAGTGACTGTGTTCATCAGTGACTGTGTTGTTGTGTTCATCAGTGACTGTGTTCATCAGTGACTGTGTTCATCAGTGACTGTGTTGTTGTGTTCATCAGTGACTGTGTTCATCAGTGACTGTGTTCATCAGTGACTGTGTTGTTGTGTTCATCAGTGACTGTGTTGTTGTGTTCATCAGTGACTGTGTTGTTGTGTTCATCAGTGACTGTGTTGTTGTGTTCATCAGTGACTGTGTTTCTGTGTTCATCAGTGACTGTGTTCATCAGTGACTGTGTTGTTGTGTTCATCAGTGATTGTGTTGTTGTGTTCATCAGTGACTGTGTTGTTGTGTTCATCAGTGACTGTGTTGTTGTGTTCATCAGTGACTGTGTTCATGAGTGACTGTGTTGTTGTGTTCATCAGTGACTGTGTTGTTGTGTTCATCAGTGACTGTGTTCATCAGTGACTGTGTTCATCAGTGACTGTGTTGTTGTGTTCATCAGTGACTGTGTTCATCAGTGACTGTGTTCATCAGTGACTGTGTTTCTGTGTTCATCAGTGACTGTGTTGTTGTGTTCATCAGTGACTGTGTTCATCAGTGACTGTGTTCATCAGTGACTGTGTTCATGAGTGACTGTGTTGTTGTGTTCATCAGTGACTGTGTTGTTGTGTTCATCAGTGACTGTGTTCATCAGTGACTGTGTTCATCAGTGACTGTGTTGTTGTGTTCATCAGTGACTGTGTTCATCAGTGACTGTGTTCATCAGTGACTGTGTTTCTGTGTTCATCAGTGACTGTGTTGTTGTGTTCATCAGTGACTGTGTTCATCAGTGACTGTGTTCATCAGTGACTGTGTTGTTGTGTTCATCAGTGACTGTGGGCCCTATCTTGCACTCGGCGCAAATGACTTTGTACACTGACGCATGTATCATTCCTATTTTGCACCCGCGCAAAGCGGGCTTTTCCCTCCACAGACGCACGTCGGTTAACTAAAAAATACACTTGCGCTCCCCGGGGCGGTTCGGCGCAAAGAGGAGGCGTGTTCCGGCGCAAACTTTCCCTCATGCTATTTTGCTGTTCTATAAGACAATTGCGCCACTGACCAGAAAAAACCTAGTCTAAAGTCAGTGGCGTGTTGCGCGTTGTTCATTATGCTATTTTAAGGGCGCATGCTTGGCCATAATCAATGTAGCGTGTGCACAACGCGCATACACGTTGATTCTCTCATCTAAGCAGCAGTTTTCATTTTTGCAAATCATACATTATTACGATAGATAGATAGATAGATAGATAGATAGATAGATAGATAGATAGATAGATAGATAGATAGATAGATAGATAGATAGATAGACAATTTATTATAAAAGCATACATGTAGCTTACACATTTACCCAAATTATCATACGCCTGTTTAACAGAAGTTAATTTGGGTGGGTTTCTCCATCCTCAATGTCACTTCTCTGTGTTTTACGGCCCTGACGAGAACGTTGCTCTCCTCGGCTGTGAACCGCTCCTGGCGCGCGCCTGGCAAATCTGCCGTTATAATAGGAATCCGCTTTAGAACAAGCGCGCCTGCTCTTAAAGGGAATGTGAGATGACGCTCTGATTGGTTTATTTCACGTTATGCCCAAACCACACCTATGAATAATGAAGCTACTTCAGACCAACCCCTTTTAGATTTGCGCCAGGCGCAAAAGGCATTTATCCCGCCGGGAAAATAGCAACAGCGCCGGGATCCGCCCACAAAGTTACTTGCGCTTTGCGCTTTGACACTTGCGTTTCAGATCGTTAAAATAGGGCCCTGTGTTGTTGTGTTCATCAGTGACTGTGTTTCTGTGTGCATCAGTGACTGTGTTGTTGTGTTCATCAGTGACTGTGTTGTTGTGTTCATCAGTGACTGTGTTGTTGTGTTCATCAGTGACTGTGTTGTTGTGTTCATCAGTGACTGTGTTCATGAGTGACTGTGTTGTTGTGTTCATCAGTGACTGTGTTGTTGTGTTCATCATAGGGCTGGGCGATAAAACGATAACGATAATTATCGCGATATAATTTTTCTCGATAAAACGATATCAAGAGGTCGATAAATGTTCGATAATGTGTATGCGCCAAAAGCGGAACGAAACTCATTTGAACCGCGCGCCACACGGACCGTTTATCCGCTCGGCTCAAAGTCCAAACAGCAGCGCGAGCTCACTAGAGCAGACGCGTTCGTCTCGCTCACGAGATCCAGTGAGAAGTGCTTAAGTTCAGCGAAGAACACAAATGTCCAGTTTAAATCAGTTTAAAGGCAGATGAAACACCGCTGACAAACAGGAGAAACACTGTACGCAACGATACAGTCAGAATCTGAATGGAAACTGAATCCATTTAGCCTACCATGGATTTACTGTAACGTTAGCCTAGTAATATTAACTGCACCATGAAATGTGGGATATACATATTGAATTGTATAATATTATTAATGTAGACAATGTATTAAATGACTAATGGAATATAATTACAGTATTTAATAATGTATTTAACTGTTTGTAGGCTAATGTAGGCTACTGTTTTTCATACAAAAACCATAGAAACCATAAAGTAACATTTTGCTATTATAGTAAGGTGCTAAGTTATAGGCTGTACCTGGCTTTATCTGTGGTTATCATGATCTAAATCCATGATACTGGATGACCAATGGTTAATTTTAATAAAACTCAAACAGTCAGAATATTACATTTTACCAAATAAAAATGTGGTCCTTAAATAAAAAACAAACAAACAGATGTTACTGTTTTTGTTAATGAACATAAATTTAACATAGTAGCATTAGCTTGAGTTAGGATGTAGATTTACTGTCAACTCACTGTCGAATATGCATTTCGAGACAAAACATGTAATTTGAATATTGCAGCCTGCACTGCAAACTGTGCTGAAGAAATATTTTTCTTTTCAAATATTTATTTTGTTAAGGAAAAATGACAAATGTTTGAATGTTCTACCTCAGATTTTTAAAACCACAATGCTCTGGTTTATACAACTTTCACTTAGGAGCAAAAATCTGCCTTTAAACTTGAAAGAAATAAAGATTTGACATTTATCGTGATAATTATCGATATCGACTGATATAAAAAAAATATCGTGATATTTTTTTTGGGCCATATCGCCCAGCCCTAGTTCATCAGTGACTGTGTTCATGAGTGACTGTGTTGTTGTGTTCATCAGTGACTGTGTTGTTGTGTTCATCAGTGACTGTGTTCATCAGTGACTGTGTTGTTGTGTTCATCAGTGACTGTGTTCATCAGTGACTGTGTTCATCAGTGACTGTGTTGTTGTGTTCATCAGTGATTGTGTTGTTGTGTCCATCAGTGACTGTGTTGTTGTGTCCATCAGTGACTGTGTTGTTGTGTTCATCAGTGACTGTGTTTCTGTGTTGTGACTGTGTTTCTGTGTTCATCAGTGACTGTGTTGTTGTGTTCATCAGTGACTGTGTTCATCAGTGACTGTGTTGTTGTGTTCATCAGTGACTGTGTTGTTGTGTTAATCAGTGACTGTGTTGTTGTGTTAATCAGTGACTGTGTTGTTGTGTTAATCAGTGACTGTGTTGTTGTGTTCATCAGTGACTGTGTTCATCAGTGACTGTGTTGTTGTGTTAATCAGTGACTGTGTTGTTGTGTTAATCAGTGACTGTGTTGTTGTGTTAATCAGTGACTGTGTTGTTGTGTTCATTAGTGAATGTGTTCATCAGTGACTGTGTTGTTGTGTTCATCAGTGACTGTTCATCAGTGACTGTGTTCATCAGTGACTGTGTTGTTGTGTTCATCAGTGACTGTTCATCAGTGACTGTGTTTATCAGTGACTGTGTTGTTGTGTTCATCAGTGACTGTGTTGTTGTGTTCATCAGTGATTGTGTTGTGTCCATCAGTGACTGTGTTGTTGTGTCCATCAGTGACTGTGTTGTTGTGTTCATCAGTGACTGTGTTTCTGTGTTGTGACTGTGTTTCTGTGTTCATCAGTGACTGTGTTGTTGTGTTCATCAGTGACTGTGTTCATCAGTGACTGTGTTGTTGTGTTCATCAGTGACTGTGTTCATCAGTGACTGTGTTCATCAGTGACTGTGTTGTTGTGTTCATCAGTGATTGTGTTGTTGTGTCCATCAGTGACTGTGTTGTTGTGTCCATCAGTGACTGTGTTGTTGTGTTCATCAGTGACTGTGTTTCTGTGTTGTGACTGTGTTTCTGTGTTCATCAGTGACTGTGTTGTTGTGTTCATCAGTGACTGTGTTCATCAGTGACTGTGTTGTTCTGTTCATCAGTGACTGTGTTCATCAGTGACTGTGTTGTTGTGTTCATCAGTGACTGTGTTCATCAGTGACTGTGTTGTTGTGTTAATCAGTGACTGTGTTGTTGTGTTAATCAGTGACTGTGTTGTTGTGTTAATCAGTGACTGTGTTGTTGT
Organism: Rhinichthys klamathensis goyatoka; assembly: GCF_029890125.1. NCBI lineage: Eukaryota > Metazoa > Chordata > Actinopteri > Cypriniformes > Leuciscidae > Rhinichthys > Rhinichthys klamathensis. Next base: position 8,356 of record NW_026607211.1, on the reverse strand, counting down.
GTTCATCAGTGACTGTGTTCATCAGTGACTGTGTTGTTGAGTTAATCAGTGACTGTGTTGTTGTGTTCATTAGTGAATGTGTTCATCAGTGACTGTGTTGTTGTGTTCATCAGTGACTGTTCATCAGTGACTGTGTTCATCAGTGACTGTGTTGTTGTGTTCATCAGTGACTGTTCATCAGTGACTGTGTTCATCAGTGACTGTGTTGTTGTGTTCATCAGTGACTGTGTTGTTGTGTTCATCAGTGACTGTGTTGTTGTGTTCATCAGTGATTGTGTTGTGTCCATCAGTGACTGTGTTGTTGTGTCCATCAGTGACTGTGTTTCTGTGTTGTGACTGTGTTTCTGTGTTCATCAGTGACTGTGTTGTTGTGTTCATCAGTGACTGTGTTCATCAGTGACTGTGTTCATCAGTGACTGTGTTCATCAGTGACTGTGTTCATCAGTGACTGTGTTGTTGTGTTCATCAGTGACTGTGTTCATCAGTGACTGTGTCCATCAGTGACTGTGTTGTTGTGTTCATCAGTGACTGTGTTTCTGTGTTGTGACTGTGTTTCTGTGTTCATCAGTGACTGTGTTGTTGTGTTCATCAGTGACTGTGTTCATCAGTGACTGTGTTCATCAGTGACTGTGTTCATCAGTGACTGTGTTCATCAGTGACTGTGTTCATCAGTGACTGTGTTGTTGTGTTCATCAGTGACTGTGTTCATCAGTGACTGTGTTCATCAGTGACTGTGTTGTTGTGTTCATCAGTGATTGTGTTGTTGTGTTCATCAGTGACTGTGTTCATCAGTGACTGTGTTCATCAGTGACTGTGTTGTTGTGTTCATCAGTGATTGTGTTGTTGTGTCCATCAGTGACTGTGTTGTTGTGTCCATCAGTGACTGTGTTGTTGTGTTCATCAGTGACTGTGTTTCTGTGTTGTGACTGTGTTTCTGTGTTCATCAGTGACTGTGTTGTTGTGTTCATCAGTGACTGTGTTCATCAGTGACTGTGTTGTTGTGTTTATCAGTGACTGTGTTGTTGTGTTAATCAGTGACTGTGTTGTTGTGTTAATCAGTGACTGTGTTGTTGTGTTAATCAGTGACTGTGTTGTTGTGTTCATCAGTGACTGTGTTCATCAGTGACTGTGTTGTTGTGTTAATCAGTGACTGTGTTGTTGTGTTAATCAGTGACTGTGTTGTTGTGTTAATCAGTGACTGTGTTGTTGTGTTCATTAGTGAATGTGTTCATCAGTGACTGTGTTGTTGTGTTCATCAGTGACTGTTCATCAGTGACTGTGTTCATCAGTGACTGTGTTGTTGTGTTCATCAGTGACTGTTCATCAGTGACTGTGTTTATCAGTGACTGTGTTGTTGTGTTCATCAGTGACTGTGTTGTTGTGTTCATCAGTGATTGTGTTGTGTCCATCAGTGACTGTGTTGTTGTGTCCATCAGTGACTGTGTTGTTGTGTTCATCAGTGACTGTGTTTCTGTGTTGTGACTGTGTTTCTGTGTTCATCAGTGACTGTGTTGTTGTGTTCATCAGTGACTGTGTTCATCAGTGACTGTGTTGTTGTGTTCATCAGTGACTGTGTTCATCAGTGACTGTGTTGTTGTGTTCATCAGTGACTGTGTTGTTGTGTTCATCAGTGACTGTGTTCATCAGTGACTGTGTTCATCAGTGACTGTGTTGTTGTGTTCATCAGTGATTGTGTTGTTGTGTCCATCAGTGACTGTGTTGTTGTGTCCATCAGTGACTGTGTTGTTGTGTTCATCAGTGACTGTGTTTCTGTGTTGTGACTGTGTTTCTGTGTTCATCAGTGACTGTGTTGTTGTGTTCATCAGTGACTGTGTTCATCAGTGACTGTGTTGTTCTGTTCATCAGTGACTGTGTTCATCAGTGACTGTGTTGTTGTGTTCATCAGTGACTGTGTTCATCAGTGACTGTGTTCATCAGTGACTGTGTTGTTGTGTTAATCAGTGACTGTGTTGTTGTGTTAATCAGTGACTGTGTTGTTGTGTTAATCAGTGACTGTGTTCATCAGTGACTGTGTTCATCAGTGACTGTGTTCATCAGTGACTGTGTTGTTGTGTTAATCAGTGACTGTGTTCATCAGTGACTGTGTTCATGAGTGACTGTGTTGTTGTGTTAATCAGTGACTGTGTTGTTGTGTTCATTAGTGAATGTGTTCATCAGTGACTGTGTTCTTGTGTTCATCAGTGACTGTTCATCAGTGACTGTGTTCATCAGTGACTGTGTTGTTGTGTTCATCAGTGACTGTTCATCAGTGACTCTGTTCATCAGTGACTGTGTTGTTGTGTTCATCAGTGACTGTGTTGTTGTGTTCATCAGTGACTGTGTTGTTGTGTTCATCAGTGATTGTGTTGTGTCCATCAGTGACTGTGTTGTTGTGTCCATCAGTGACTGTGTTGTTGTGTTCATCAGTGACTGTGTTTCTGTGTTGTGACTGTGTTTCTGTGTTCATCAGTGACTGTGTTGTTGTGTTCATCAGTGACTGTGTTCATCAGTGACTGTGTTCATCAGTGACTGTGTTCATCAGTGACTGTGTTCATCAGTGACTGTGTTCATCAGTGACTGTGTTCATCAGTGACTGTGTTGTTGTGTTCATCAGTGACTGTGTTCATCAGTGACTGTGTTCATCAGTGACTGTGTTGTTGTGTTCATCAGTGATTGTGTTGTTGTGTCCATCAGTGACTGTGTTGTTGTGTTCATCAGTGACTGTGTTTCTGTGTTCATCAGTGACTGTGTTGTTGTGTTCATCAGTGACTGTGTTCATCAGTGACTGTGTTTCTGTGTTGTGACTGTGTTTCTGTGTTCATCAGTGACTGTGTTGTTGTGTTCATCAGTGACTGTGTTCATCAGTGACTGTGTTGTTGTGTTCATCAGTGACTGTGTTCATCAGTGACTGTGTTGTTGTGTTAATCAGTGACTGTGTTGTTGTGTTAATCAGTGACTGTGTTGTTGTGTTCATCAGTGACTGTGTTGTTGTGTTCATCAGTGACTGTGTTCATCAGTGACTGTGTTGTTGTGTTAATCAGTGATTGTGTTGTTGTGTTAATCAGTGATTGTGTTGTTGTGTTCATCAGTGATTGTGTTGTTGTGTTAATCAGTGATTGTGTTGTTGTGTTAATCAGTGACTGTGTTGTTGTGTTAATCAGTGACTGTGTTCATCAGTGACTGTGTTGTTGTGTTCATCAGTGACTGTGTTGTTGTGTTCATCAGTGACTGTGTTCATCAGTGACTGTGTTGTTGTGTTAATCAGTGATTGTGTTGTTGTGTTCATCAGTGACTGTGTTGTTGTGTTAATCAGTGATTGTGTTGTTGTGTTAATCAGTGATTGTGTTGTTGTGTTAATCAGTAACTGTGTTGTTGTGTTCATCAGTGATTGTGTTGTTGTGTTCAGGACGACCAGACCATCGACCCGCTGACCTACGGTCGCATTGCATCCTACTACTACCTGAAACACCAGACGATCCGCATGTTTAAGGAGCGCCTGAAGCCGGAGCTGCTGGTCCAGGATCTGCTGGCCGTCCTGTCGGTGAGCAAACACTCGTTTAAAAGCATCTCTCATCTTCTGCTCAGTGAAGCATTCAGGGACAGTGCACTTTAAACACCAATGCATCACCACCTTCACTGGCCAACATCCTGACACAGTTAATGATTATTCCATGAGTCCAGTTTGGCTTGATACAGCTGAGCACACACACACACACATAAGGGTTGGTGTGAAATGATCAGCTCTTTACGCCCGCCTCATTAGAGTGCCTCGCTCTCACTGATCGCAGACATAATTGAGACATAAAGGCCTTTCACACTCGACTGACGTCCTCACGACATGACATCTGTCTCACACTAGAGGCACCGCACAACTGATGCAAACTCAATTATTAAAACATGTGTTTATAACCAGAGGATTTTAGATTAGAGACCGGGGCATTTTCACTTTCCACAAACGTGCTGTGACTTGGTGTCCCGTTACATTTATCTAAGCAGTAAAGGCACAAATCTTATTGTGATTACCAAATGTGCCTAATCCTGAAATTCTGTTAGCCAGTGTTTTGTTTTCAAGAAAAAAAAAAGTATTTCATTTTGATATTTATTTAATGGTTATTGCTAGAAAATGATCCATTTTGCCCCCAAATATTAATAGCAGTGTGGAATCAGTGAAATAGATCATCAAGCAGCTCAGATCGGTTTTATTTTGACCTTCTGATGCGACGTTATTGTCCAAAGTTTAAGCACTTTTCACTGACCCCTTTTAAAAAATGACATTTGACATTTAACTTCATTTTTCAGCTTTATGCCATTTGGGGGAAAAAACCTGTTCCATCATTTTGAGCTACTTTGACCCAGAAAACACACTTAATTTATTATATATTATATTATATTATATTATAGTTTCCATTCAAACCTGTTGTTGAGATCATGTACAGTAGTGGCCAAAAGTGATGTCCGGCCTAGGAAAATTTTAATTATTGAACCTTATTTAAATATTATTAAAAATGTGTTAAAGATTGTGTAAGCATATTGCGCAGTTGTGAATATAGTCGATTGTTTTATTTGTGACGATAATGCAATGAAACATACCAAATTGTCCCGACATAATTTTTGGACAGGCTATTATTATACAAAGAAATTTTGAACTCGTGCAAAAACAAGGGCGAATCAATGAAATATCAATAACTGATTATGTTATAGTGAATGTATGCTTTTTCCTCTTTCCTTGCATAGTAAAATAAATAAAGTTTTTTGCCAAATAATTTTTTTTCAGATAAATACCTTAACCAAGTTTAGTGTTTTGTTCTTCCCTCGTATTTAAAATATGTAAAAAATATTTTACTTATATTTTGATGGTTTAACCAAACTTGTATAGTCATTAAACATCACTTTAATCCACTACTGTAGATGTTGGACTCTTAAGATTACAAACAGAGTTTGGACAAATATTGTTTTCAGTTATTTATAAAATGTGAGAGTTAGGTAAATGTAATTAGTTGTAAATTATATAAATGTATAACATTGAGACTGTTTAAAAGTTACTACATAAACACCCTTTCCAACTTTGTATTTGTTTAAATGTAGTGATGCTATGTCAGTGTTTGTAATATGCTATTCTCAAGAGTTTACTAGGTAACTAGCATGCTATATGGACAGTTGATAACTTTTTGCATCAAAAATAACATAAATCAGTGAAAATTAGAGATTTTGCTTAATATCATCATGGCGTCCAGTTCAACGTAAATAGAACATGTAGTTTAAATGCATGCTCTTTTTATAACTTTATGCTCTCTGTGGCTAAATCCTAAAGTATTTTATTGCCTGAGTGATTCATTTGATTATTTCTTGAAGATATCAGCTTTTAAATACTCCAGATAAGGAATAAAAAGTCAATTTAAAGCTTCATTTAATGCACAATGTTTTGTTATAAGTGTGCAAGCAGTTTTTACAGACAATCACTTTGCAGATTTATCCATAACCTTCCTAAAAGAATAAAAGAAGACATCAAGCCTGTGACCGCAGTGTGACCTGGGCGAGTCTCAGATTACCTGATGCCACAAAAGCTTCATCGGCTGAACCGGTCAAAATATAGAGATGAGAAGCTTTGAGTCATGTCTGTGAATATTAATGTGTGTGTGTGTGTTTGTGTGTCCGTAATAGGAAAAGAGCACATGTTAATGTGGTAATGACGCCTGAGGCAGCGGGATAAATCACTGAACCTCACAGTTACATGTTTCCCGCTTGATTATCCACTTACACTCGGTCATTACATCTCGCTGTCGAACGCTTAACAAAAGCCTGACATGAGGTGGGCAGAACCCCTGTTTTCACTCTAACCAGTCGTTCAATAGCAACAAATGACCCCTGTGTGAGACGCCTCCCCCATCAGCCCCTCGCTCACCCGTATTGTCCTGTAATTACCGTGGAGCGCTTCATAATGAGACACGAGTCAAGAGACACGAGCCCCCCTCGGCCCACCACTGCGGTCTTGACCTTCTCCAGTCCCACCGCCAATTAAAATCATACAACAAAGCTATAAACGGTTAAATCAAGACGTGTGTGTGTGTGTGTGTGTGTGTGTGTGCAGTAGCTCAGGTGGTTGAGAAGGGGTTCGACTCCCAGATGAACATGCTGATAAAAATTACAATTCTAATTGTTGTGTGTTCTTGCAATGCATTGTAAGTTGTTTTAGATCACATGCATAAATATAAATATCCTGCAATTTGAGCTCCACCCACAAAAATCTGAACATTTCATGGAATTATGGCACTCTAGAAGTAACATTATTAGGGGTGTATCGACACCCTCATGTCACGGTTCGATACATATCTAACTGAACTCACGATACGCTAATATTGCGATACTGCAAGACATATGATAAAAGGTTAACAAAAAAGGTACTGTTGATTAAAATGCTACATTTGGTTTTACAGTGTGTGTGTAAATGAATCGGCTTGGACTGCTGATAAGCCAAAGCACAGGACAATAGAGACACCAGAATAACATATTCATGATTCTGAAGCTGAAAATACTGAATTATTTTAGACTTATATGCTTGATCTCTCTCACTGACAATATATATTTAAAATAATGTAGGACACTTTATACTGGTAACACAAAACATTTGGCATTATCAGGACCCCCACTGCATTATTACACATTATATTCAACATTATATATATAGTAGTTTAATGTAGTGCTGACACTTAAACTCTGAAAACTTGAACTTTTTCTCACACAGTAATTTTCATTTTGGGTGATCTATACACAATACACATTGTTGCATTTTTGTATTGCCATACATTGTTAAATCTAGCGCTATATCTGCCCATCGCAGTTCTTAATCTTTAACTGAGTATATGCTGGAAGTGGATGAGGTGTTCAGCGAATGCTGTGTGTGTGTGTGTGTGTGTGTGTTCTCAGGAAGCCGAGGAGTACGCCGAGCTCCCGGTCCGGCACAACGAGGACCAGTTGAACAGTGAACTGGCCCAGCGGCTCCCAGTGCCGGTCAACCCTCACTCCTACGACAGCGCACACACCAAAACACACTTGCTCCTGCAGGCCCACTTCAGCCGCGCAACACTGCCCTGCAGCGACTACAGCACCGACACCAAAACTGCCCTGGACAACACCATACGCATCTGCCAGGTGTGTGTGTGTGTGTGTGTGTGTGTGTGTGTGTGTGTGTGTGCTTGCGTTCATCTGCCGTGTGTGTTCATATACGTGTGTTTTTTTTATTTGCAAGGACAGTGCATATTAACATAACAGCTCAAATATGCCAGAGTTAGCCAAAAGGCTAGTTTTCATCTGTAGTCCTAGGCCCGATGTACAGTAGGCACCCTCAATAACATTAGTCAGTTATAAAACAAAGCTTAAAAGGCAGAGTAAACATTAAAATGCAGCAGTTTCGAAATTAGATAAGAAGAACATGCAGGATGACTCAAGAAAGCGGCGGTGGAGGTTCAGTGCTGGCATGTGTGATTGCTAAGGAGCCAACGTTAATGATATTTAACGTGTGTGTGTGTGTGTGTGTGTGTGTGTGTGTGTGTGCGCACTTACGTTCACCTGCCGTATGTTTTCATATACATGTGTGTGTGCCTACGTTCATCTGCTGTGTGTGTGTGTGTGTGTGTGTGTATACTTTTGAGGGTCAAATGTCCTACTTGTATAGTGAAATATTATGACAACCAACTCGGGTTAGGCCATAGAAAATATCATTAACTTGATTTAAGATCTATGGAAGTCTATGCAATGTCCTCACTAATACAGTGAAACAAACATGTGTGTGTTTGTGTGTGTGTCCACACTTTTCCAAGACAGCATCCTAACTCTGGCCTGCCATCCGCTGTTATTCTGACGTGTGTAAACAGACTCGCAGTGCAACACACTGAGCACAGAGTGTCTGAAGTGTGGATATGATTTATGGATATTGGACTGTATGGTCATAAAGCACTGTCCTCAGGGGCGGTCATAAACCCTGCGCCGCCCGATCCGGCAGAGCAACCGGATGTCGACTGGTCACCTTTGAATCTGTGTGCAATTGGCTATGCCTGAGACACACTCTTGAGTTTCTCTGGCCAGGACTGGACAGATTGTCCACGCTGGCGGTCCGACTCTGCCAACGGCTCGTGAGTGTGTGTGTGTGTGTGTGTGTGTGTGTCTGGGAGTGATTGGCTATGCTTCTACGTGATGTGGTTACTTTTCTGGGTTCCCGCTGTGACAGTCCTGCTGGCAGCTCGTGTGTGTTCATAGCAGTCGCTCTCTTACACACCTGAGCTCATCCTGCAGTGATGTCACAGAATTAACCCTTCCCATGATGCCCAGCCGGCCTCATTACATCTTAATGGGTTTTTTT
>NW_026607210.1:300000-315816 GCF_029890125.1 Rhinichthys klamathensis goyatoka | reverse complement strand
TCTCATTGGCCAATCCTGTTCCCGGTTCGAGGACCGTCGGGAACGTCAAGCCGAACACACACACACACACACACACACACTGATCTAACCAGCTGACGTCTGACGCTATACTCCAAACCTCTCGATTTTAATGATGCGTAACATGAGCCTCGTGACAGACCGAGGCTGTGCTTTATTATTCCCCCTGTTGAACATGTGTGATGAGCGATCACGCTGTACACACACACACACACACACACACACACACACGTGACGTCTGGAGGACGGGAAACATGTTATTTGCTTTTTTGGCTTATGATTTAGTTGTTCTCTTATTGCAGAAGTGTAGAGTCTGTCTAGTCAATATCCTTTGAACACCTCCTATAACTTCATTAATGTTATTTCAGTTATTTTTTATATATTATATATAAATATGTATACGTACACCAAGACCGTAATATGTTTTGTCTGTTTGTTAGAGTACAGTACGCAGACGGGTGTCCACATCTGTGCTCAGCGTGTGTGTCTGCTGTACAGTATTTACAGAACCAGTCCAAAGCTCGTTTTGCTTTATGTTCTCCATTTATGGTATTTTTTATTTTATTTTTCATTTGTATTGTACAGTCTCTTAATAAACTTGTGATGATACAGGTTGAGGTCATCTAGATGTATCTTTATAACTTACTAATCTACGGAGAAAAAAATACCTACTGTGTTTTTGTATAAGAACCAGTGATCATAATGTTGAATGAATCTTTTGTTACACTTTTTACACACATTGTCCTTCTGTATCTCATCAGCTCAGACTCGAAGATTAAACTAATTTAATACTTTAATCAATGTATACTAACTTATTTGTTCAAAATTTACAGATTTTAAATGATACATAATTCTTCTAAAACCTGTTTTTGTATTAACCTGATTCACTCCCGTAAGCCTATTATACATGTTTATATTTTAGGACTGTCGGGGTGGTTTTCCCGGGAAATTGCGTGCTTGCGTCACTCGCCCGTGTCTCGTCATATCCGCGAGTAAAGTGTCTCTGGCTGCTTTGCCGTGTGTTTGAGAGAGAGCGAGAAAGAGAGAGTTCACTGTAAAGCATTATCTATTGTGAGGATCATTATGGTTGTTGTGCTGGAGGTTTGTTTGTTTGTTCAAGGAAGTCTGTCATCTATAAGCTGGTCCTCTAATTGAGCAGCGGATACACGTGTCCATCCGCAGAGCCGAAGCACAACCACAACTAAACAATGTTCTTCCGCAAAAGGCATGCAGTTTTTTTTTTGTGTTTTTTTTGCCTAGAGTTAGCCTGGTTAAAACCAGAGCATTCTCAGTTGTAACTGAGTTATGGTCTGGCAAAGCGTCATAGACGAATCATTTCCAGAGGGGCGTCACCAATGGACGTCGCGGATAGACCTAAACCAATCAGAGCGATGAAGGAGATGACGTATGCAGAGCGGCGGAGACACATCTCCGAGTGTTGTTCTTTGCTCGGTTTTTAACTAAAAGGAAACGTTCAAATGGCTTAAAACAGACGCGATAGCTGATTGGAACGAGTGATGTTCGACGGCGGCATCCATCTCTGTAATGTAGGCTACAAAATCTGCTTCAAAACCCCAGCGCTGTCGTCATCGTGTAAAGCCCACCCCAACGCTTCTGATTGGTGCCGCGATTTCGGCGGATTGGAAATGGGCTTGAATGAGCTCTTTGCCAGACTAACTTTCAGAGCAAACCTAAATTTGCCGGAAGTTGTCTGGGTTTTCACAGAGGGCCAAATGTTAACTTTAATATTTATTATATGAATATTCATATTAATAATCATTTGTATGGATCTTAATATTTGTAATAACTAATATTTCTAAATAGTTTTTACCTTTATATGGTAATACAGTTGAATTTATCAACTGTCAGGGAAAATTTGTGCATAAAGCAAAAGTATACATTAAAATTATAAATGAATTAGAGTTGTTGTTTTTTTCTAGTTTTATTAATATTTTTTTTAATAAGTTTAGTCCCTCAAACTAAATTTATTTCAGTTTATTGTCAAGGCAATGTTTTTAATTTTTTTTAAACTAATATTGATATTTTGATTATATTTCCGCTTTGTTTCAATTAACAAATGTTTTTAATGTTAAATGTTCTTTTTAATAGTTTTGGTTAGATAATAACCCTAGTCTTTTACTAGAGTTGAACTTTGTCCTAAGTATTACAATTAAAATGGCATCTGTCATTTCTTAACTCTTAAACAACCTAGTGATAAAATAGATCAATTAAAATGCATCACAGCAGAAGAAAGAACAAAAACACACAGCTTTTGTTGAACATTTCATCAGAGAGTGAAAGAGCCTGAGAGAATGTGTGTTTGAGTCCTGTCAGAGAAGCAAATAAGTGCACAAAGATCATGGGAATGTATAATTCGACAGCATGTAGTTATTATCATTCTTCAACACTAGATGGCGACACATTATTATTTATGTTTGTTTTGGATGTTTCCGCCAGAAGTGTGTGCGTGTGAAAAGCTCCTTCAGTCACAGCGCTTACATTACTCCTAGAGGAAAATATCGTAATACTCTAAATCATCTTTATTTGTTATCATTTTGATGATTATGGCTTACAGATATGAACACTTTTCACAATATTCTACAGGTTTTCATAAGCTGTAAGCCATAATCATCACTATTATTACAAATAAAGGCTTGACATATCTCACTTTGCATAATGAGTCTATATAATATACAGTGTTGGGCGGTAAAACGTTATGTAACACAGTTACTTTTGACAGTAACTCATACTGTAACGCATTACTTTTTAAATAAATTAACTCCGTTACCATATGGTGCGTTGTCCGTTACTTTTTTAAATTAATTAATTTTGGCTGAAGTGTAGCCTAACCTAACCTGTTTACAGCAGCGACGCATTGTAGGATTGGAGGGTTGCCACCCGTCCCTTAAAATACAGAATTGTCCCGTATTTACAAGTAAAATGACGCGTCCCGTATCAAATCAATGAGGGACGCGATTTATCCTGTATTTTACATAAGGCCCACACATAGCAGTTGGATAAAAACATAAGGATTTACTATACTAATAGCAAATAGCCTATAAAGAAATCAATTTCACAATAATGTTAGGCTACATTATGATTAGAATCAAATTAATTTTGTCAATTTTCTAAGCTTAGAAAATGCACATTTATACGGGCTGAATTTTATAGGCCTAAAATATTGTTTATAGGCTAATTCTGTGAATTACACTGCGCAAACCAAAGTTATAGCATTGACCCACCGGATGAAGAAGGGTTGTCTCTCAGTCTCCACAGAACAAAATATTCATTTTATTTTATTTTTAGTGTTCGCATTTATGAGGAAAAAAACAATGTTACGGATGTGAACGCTCTGAAAGCGGCACTAAAAGATGCTTTAAAACTTTCACAGAGACATCAAACAGAAATCACAAAACCTTTCTTTAAAGTGAATTTCTTTTTGTATTAATTGTATCTTAATTTTAATCAATGTTTCATCAATTAATTACCATTTAATAAATAAGAAGTAAATATAGCAGACGATAGATAATCACGAAACGGAGGCGCCGGCGCGTGAACTGGAGCTCGTCTCATAAATGAACCGAAACTCGGCGTATAAGGTATACTTGCCCCACAGACATGTCTACTTTTAAACAGAACAATACAGACTGCAGACATGCTCTCTGCTTATGTAATCCTATGAAATGTGCATTTCTCTCTGGCGCGTCTAGTCAGCATAGTGAGTCACCTCAGAAATCCTTGTAGGCTATTATATTCAGTTTGTGCTGGTCTGACTCAAATAAAATAGTGTTTAAAAATTACTTTCTGTTTAAGTCAGTTTTGTGTTTGTATAGACCATAACGCATAAAAGGGCATTAATTGAAACATTAAAGAATGTTTTTTTTTTTAAGTAGGCTAACTAAAAAAAGTTACTTTTAACAGTAATGCTTTACTTTTTGGTGTAAGTAATCAACAAAGTAATTGAGTTACTTTTTGAATGAAGTAACTAGTTACTGTAACCTGCATATGTTAATGTATATTGAAAGGTTATGACAGAATATCATAATATTTTGCATTAGAAAAAAACTGTTTTCCCATTAGACTCTCATGAGCCTGTCATTTCTGCCCTGAAAGTCATTTGTTATATGATAAATGCACATGATTTGATTCATACGCGCACGAGAAGCCTCGTTGTTTTTGAAGAAAGGCACAGTAATTAAAACGCATTGATTATTGGACGGCGTGTGTGTGTGTGTGTGTGTGTGATGGATTTGATTAGGAAAACTCTCTACAATCCGCTTACTTGCATCTTCATGTTATCTGTGTTGCTGTGAGGAGAAAGCAACGATCTGACCTTTAACCCTGAGACTGTGACCCAACACACACATCAGTAAATCCATGAGACGACAAACACACACACACACACACACACACACGCGCGCGCGCGTGCGGCGTAACACTCGTGCACTAGCGGACAAAAGCCTGACATCGTGTCGTTTATTTGCACTTTATTTTACAGTCCTGTTCCTCATTTACAGTCAAAACAAAATGTATTCAGACTCCTTCAACATTTCTCACATTATCAGTTTATTCGCTACCCAGCAAACATTGGTCCGACGGCAACGTCGTGTCCCTGGCCAAAAATAGTTGCGGCCAGACGTCATAAATCGGTAATAATATGTAACACAGAACATTTCCTAAAAATGCATTCAGATACATTTGTACATGTCTACAGTTGCATGTATAATTGTTATTTTAACTTATAGCTACGTGTAGAACATGTTTAGTGTATCGGGTGAGAGGACGTCACCTGGCGACGTCTTTTCCACGTGCATTATAGTCCATCATGACCCTCTATGAAATCCTTGTTAAATATGCAAAAGCTGCGCTTAATCCTCGCATGGTTAATACTGCAATAATTAATGTAATTGCCCATGAAGTTTTTAACAGGTTGTGAAGAAGACGTCCACTGGCGTCCTTTACACGTCTAGTCAGGCTGTGAATATACTCCACTGACGTCTTTTGCACGTCTAGTCTAGCAAGACAGAAACAAATTATCAGGAATTATAATTCTTTATAAAATACACGATTTATATACAAATGAATATTTACTTTATCTTGTTTTTATAAATTATAATCACAAAATGCCCAGTATAGTCAAGTGATTGCAAAGCCACTGCATTTTAGTCATTATTTTAACCTGTTATATCTTTATGAAATACACAATTTATATACCAAAGAACATATATCTACTTTATCTTGTTTTTATAAATTATAATCACAAAATGCCCAGTATAGTCAAGTGATTGCAAAGCCACTGCATCCCGCGATAGGATAGATTATCTCGCGAGATGTTAACGCGTTCTCATAGATTCTAGAACTTTGAACAACCACGAGGAGAGGATGGAGTTGTGTCCATGGCCGTAGCCAGCTATGAGGTCACCGAGGTCCGGACCTCGGTCATTTTTTTTACATTCAAAAATAAAATGTCAAGCTCTCTGAATGATTAATTAGCAGTGTTTAAACCACCTCATATGAGTGTTTGCAATTCATGTTGCTGCGAGAAGCTGGCGCAGTGAACTGAACGGGGCTTGAGAGCGCGTTGTGAACGCGGGTGCAGCCTCCGTGTTGCCAGATCCACCTAATAGAAAGGTGGCAGTAGTCACCTGTTTTTCTGATTTAATGTGACACTTTAGGAAGTTATTAATGTGGGAAGGTTTAGTGATATATTAACCTTATTTCCAAAACACAAGCTTTGAACTTATTTCGGATTATTATTATTATTTTGTTTTGCTTGTTTTTCGTAGCAATATCTGGCAACATTTAACTGTCGGCATTAATACATTTAAAAAAGAAGAAGCTTATAGACAAACTGTAATTGCATAAAGCTACCACATTCGGTAAGACAAACGCAATGACAATCGATTATCTGTAAGAAATGTATAACACTATCAAAAACAATAGCATAAAACAGATCTGTATGTTAGCCTACAGAATGAAATTTGCCAAATAACTTACTGGCCAGCTGGAAGACGGCTCATGCTGTTTAGTTAACCTTTCACAAAGCCATCATAAAAACATTAATTAAAGCAGTGTTTCTCAACTAGCAATCTATTCAGTCAGCATATTTGTGTTTGATCTGTGTGAATTTCGTCCGAATTTGACGAGTGATTAAAAGATGGCTAATTCGTAACAGTTCGTACGACCTCACTCGTACGAATTAGTACGATTTTTGCTAAAACGTACATATTTGACGAGTTGCCCAATTCGTATGAATTCGTACGAATGACCCTGACCCCGCCCCTAAACCTACCCATCACGTGGGTTTAGACAAATCGTACAAATTCGTACGAATGAGGTCGTACGAATTCGTACGAATTAGCCATCTTTTAATCACTCGTCAAATTCGGACGAATTGGTCGTGAGATTGCGTTGAACTTGCTAGACCTACTTTTTCTTTGCACAAAACTCTCCAGAAAGTGCCATTTTGGTTTATTTTTCACAAAAAAAATCCCGGGGGGGCAAACCCTCGGACCCCCCTAGTGAGAGACTACCCCACACATAATTAAATCCAAATTTAACCCCTGTATATATATATATATATATATATATATGCCAAATTCCATATAAAAAAAGGGTCACAGCTTAATGTCCATTGGGAAATGTGGTTCCAATGGCCAAACCATTATTATAGCAAAATTCTTTACACAACACCCCGGACCTCACTAATTTTCAAACCCTGGTTACGGCCTTGGTTGTGTCGATAGTATTATTAAAAATCTACTGTTTGGTAAGTACATTTTGTATTAGATTAACGTGCTTGAGTTTTACTTGTGTGACATGAATGAACCGAAAGAAATTATGCCCACATTGTCAACTGAAATTTACTGAGTTTGGCTAAAATTAGCCAGTAGGCTAAAAGTAACTTTGAACGTATACAACAACGGTAACGTTATACCAAGTATATTGTTTAATGATACAGTCAAAGTTATTACTGTAACTTATTAATGTAGCCTTTTGAGAGTTTCTTTCAGAAAGTAAATTATCTGAAATGGAATGAAATGTTTAGCTGGATTTTAACATGTATGTTTTCAGTAACTGCTTTAAAAATAAAAGCATAACATATTTTATACAATAAAATGTAATGCATGTTGATTACCTTTTTCTAATGTTTTATTCATGATTCATTCATCTTGTTCCATGTTTTGTTCTTTTTATTTAGCTGTAGACCAAAAATATTTTGAAAATAAGTGCATATCATTTACCTCAAATTTATAATTTTATATATATATATATATATATATATATATATATATATATATATATATATATATATTCTCTTCCCTTAGATGCTGTGAAGAGGTGGAGCCCAAATGCTACAGACACTGAAACTGATGCAGCAATGGCAGAACACCTGGAACACACTCCAGGAAAAGCTGGTGGATACAAAAACTGAGCCAAACAATGTGTTTAAAGGGATAGTTCACCCAAAAATGAAAATTGTCATAATTTACTCCACCTCATGTTTCAAACCTGTATACCTTTCTATGTTATGCTAAACACAAAGATGTTTGTAACCAAGATGTCGCTTCCCATTAATCTTTCTCAAATAATGGTAGTCAATGGTTGCTCTATTTGCTTGGTTACAAACATTCTTCAAAATATCTTCTTTTGTGTTCAGCAGAAGAAAGAAACTCATACAGGTTTGCAACATGAGGGTGAGTAAATGAAAGAATTTTCATTTTTGGGTGAACTATCCCTTTATATAATAATTCAGTATTTTGTAATTGGTATTTTAGTTTGGTTAACAAATGTTAAACATTGAAAAAATATTAAGAGACATTTTGGCTGTTCAAGATCAATAAAATTTGCTAAATCAGAACATGCTTCTTTTTTTCTTATGTCCACAAATCATGTGTTCTTGTTTGTGATGTACACGTGTTTTATTGACGGTCAGGTCTGACTGGACCAATTTTGGACCTTTTTAGAACCTTTGTCAAGATGTGTAAACTTCAAGACTTGATTGCCTTTCACGATGTTACACAATATGTGTGTGATTATTTTAAATGCAGGCTTATATACACTTAAATTATGCAGCAACACATTTAAACACACAAATGATGACGCATTTAGACGTCCAGGGACGCGCTGAAGAGACGTGGATTCACGGCCAGAAAAGACGTGGAATTCACGGCCAGAAAAGACGTCGGTTCAACTTTCATTTTGGAACTATTTTTCAACCATGACGGGACGTCTCGGACGGACGTCTTTTCAACGGTCATTACACGTCCTAATGTTTGCTGGGTATAGTTTAGAAAATGGTGATAAATATGAGCAGAACTCAGTTCTCAGATCAGTGGATATTTGACTGGTTTTGTCTGTCCTTCTGTTAGACTCTCACACATGAATTATGTTGAATATCTGTCAGCTGTTAAATTTAACTACACAATTAGATAATACCAGTTTAGCTCAACCAGTGACCAAGCAATGCTTCATGTTGTTCAGTGTGTGTGTAAAAAGAGCATTAGCAATTACAGAAAACACACTTCAGCAGAACATCATCAGCTCAAAGTGGAGGAATCATTATTGCTCAAAGATGTTTATTAATGTTACTGGTAGTCACTGTATGAAGAATATTTGGGTATAATATGTCACAGTTTACTTTATTTTGCTCTCCTCACATAAATGATCTATATAGTGTCCTGATCACACTAGTAGAACAATATCAAATTATATCTGGTGTCTGAATAATTTTTGATTTGACTGTAAATATGATGTACTTATTATAGTAATTACAATAACTGGGTACAAACTAGATGCTAAACCTAACCTCACATTCCCCAGTGCTTTCTTAGGTAACACTGTAAGTTCATGTTGTAAAATAAAGTGCATGATGGGATAGTAACGTGTGCATCAGATCTTCAGAAGAAGTCAGTCTATTCTCACGAGTACTGTGGATTCAGACACACTGGGTTACATTTTTAAATTGCATTTTTAATCCAAAGTTTGGGTTTGTCTATGTTTCATCCAAAATTAGGCATTTTTTAGTGAAGTTTGTGATTTCAGACGCAGTGTCATTCCGGGATCAGTGATCGAGCGTTTCTAAGCGTATCCCAGCATGCATCCCTGCAATTCCAGTGTAAGTAAGTACATTAATTAGATATCACATTATAATTTAGTAGTGAAACAAAGTGTTGCACACAAAGATGAGTGTGTAAAGTATTGAAACCTTCTTCACATTTATAATAATAATAATAATAATTTACATCCATTTACAGGCTTTCATAGACAACTTTGTTTGTAGCAACTCATTATACAATAATAAAGCATAATGTAATAGCTATTACATTATTCATGTAATAAAATGTTTATAATGTAATCTTTGTCAAAATGTAATAAAATCTTGAGCTCATAATGTAATAAAGATTTTCCACAACTTTAAACTAGAAACTTTAAGTATGTACTTTTGCTGAGCAAAGATGAGTTTTAAGGGATAAAATGATTGACTACAGGGGGACTTTAAATAAAAATAAATGAATAATAGCAATATTGTGCACTGTTCGAATTCTGTGTACACCCTTTGTGGACCGGGTCAAATTGACCCTAATTGGATTCAATACAATTCCTCAAAAATCACACTATGAAAAACAACAAAGATTTAGAAACAAACTGTAAAATTTTAAAATCAACATTTGTCAAACATTACAAAAACATTATATCTGAAAATATGATTTATAAAAATGTTTTTAAACCATTTTTTAAACCAATTTTTGACAAAATTGGAAAATAAACAGTATACTGACTTTTTTTGCATATACATTTTTACTTTTTTATTTTTTTTTATTTTTTTTTACTTTTTATGCTTTGAACATCGTAACTGAACAATAAAATTTTGCTGTATAATGAATTTTTAATTTTCCTAAGTTAACTTTCCCTAGTTTCCTAAGACCTAGTTCCCCAGTTTTATTATTCGCTCACAGGGAAGTGAGAAACCAAACATAACAAAATCATACATCAAATAACTGTTTTTTATTTATTTTTTGTCTCTGTGAAGCTGCCTTTGAAAATCCTACATAAAAGTTTTGGTTAAAAGCTAGGTATTTTAGATATTTTGAATATTGAAATGAGAGCTTATTTTACTATCTGTGTCTGACAAAGATTTTCATCTGTAATTTGCAAATAATTCTAAACACTGTGATTTAAGCTTTTTCATGTGTGTTTGCTTAGGGTTAGAGCACTTTTAGATGCACTTGCACGTTAGAACTGGAGTTGAAGTGCCCTGACATACAGAAAATAAATGTTTTTATTTTGTGTCTGTACAGTTGCTTTTGAATGGCTGCCTATGAGGGTCAAATTGACCCGCGAACATCACGAACGTAATAGTAATTTTGTTTGTATATGTCAAAACACATCAGCATGTTGAAACTTTGCATGATGTTCATCATGATAAATGAGAAAAAGTCACAAAATATCAAGAAAAAAAACAAAGGTTAACCAGTATTTCCAACAACTAGAAAATCGAAACGGGTCAAATTGACCCGCAACATAACACAAGGGTTAAAAAATTAAAATGACAAAAGCACATAATGAAATGACTAAAAGGGAAACTAAAATTAACATGAAAACAAAAAATATTAAAATAAAAGCTATAATAAAACTAAAATAACACTGGTGTTTGTACAACTAAAGGGACATTCATTCTATTCTATTGTGGGAACAGCGAAAACATTGGGTTATTTAAAAAAAATACTTTTATTCACACTGTAAAATGCTACAGTTGTTCACACAACTTTATTAATGCCTTAACTTAATACTAATCTGTAGTATTCACAAACTCTGCCTGGTTTACTCAGAAAACCCAACTTAAGATGAACTGATTGGTTTGAGTGACATCTTGTCAAGCAGAGAGAGAGAGTTTTTGAGGACTTTCCTCTTTTATCTTTCTCTACTGGCATTCACTAATTTCTCAAAGTCCTCCTGAAAGTTGAAGCACAACTGAAGAATGAGAGAACATCACATAAGCTGACTTCAAAAACTGATGCTGATTTTCCTGAAATGTGTTTAACTCGCCATTATGCTGATCAGTGTCCCTTTGCTTGGGCTCTTGAAAACTTCATTGATATTGTAATTCTCTTCCTATTGATGCAGCGACGCAACAAGAAATCACAGTTATTTGATGATATAATGTTATTTTACCAGTTTATTGCTAACTTGTGTCACAAACACCTTGTGAAACTTTAAATTGGGTTGATATAATCCCTCTATATTTGTGACAATATCTTGCAATCGACCATGTTTGAGTCACATAGACGTGCATGTAAAATGCAACAATTGGAACAAATAAAATGCACTTATTTTTATTAATTGTAACAATAACAATTTTATGACACAAGACAGCAAATAAAATGGTCAAATAAAAGCATAGTTTATTCCTGCCGCAATGCACTCTGGGAGTCAGTAATTCTGAGTCAAGTGTGAATCTAAATCAAGTACTCTCTACGGTTCTTTAGTTACTAGAACTCTTGTGTAAGTGAACTATTGTTAACAAGCTGTGTTACTATGAGGAACGATGACCTCAATATGCAGATACGAGTACGTACGGAAGCTGAGTTTAGTGCCTGACTGATTTCAAAGAGTCGACCGCAGAAGTTCATCAGTAGTTTGTGAAGGGAACAGCTCGATCCGCCTGGTGTTTACGTGACCTAGAGAACACCACAGTAACGGGTAAAAGAAATCAAGCTTTTCTGCAGATGATTTCCAGCTTAAACTCAGACTTTCTGCGTCTGCGTCGATTCACATCCTCAATCGCTGCTCTTTCACACCCACAGGTGAAGCTCGAAACATTAGAATATGGTGAAAAAGTTCATTTATTTCAGTAATTCAACTTAAAAGGTGAAACTAATATATTATATAGACTCATTACATGCAAAGTGAGATATTTCAAGCCTTTATTTGTTATAATTTGGATGATTATGGATTACAGCTTATGAAAACCCCAAATTCAAAATTATAATATTACATGAAATCAATAAAAAAAGGATTTTAAAAACAGAAATGTCGGCCCTCTGAAAGTATAATCATGCATATGTACTCAGGACTTGGTTTGGGCGCTTTTGCATGAATCACTTCCTCAATGTGGCGAATGCACACAATGTGATGAACGCTGTTTTCAGGACCATTTAACCTTTTCAAGTCATCTTCCTGATTTTTTATTTTTTATTTTTTCATGTAGCAAGTGCCAAAACCTTAACCAAGTTTCGTACCATTCCGACAGAAAATAAAATTATAATAAAAAGAAAATGTAATGGAAACTTCCGTAGCGATTATACATGTTTTGTAATATGCTCAGCTATGAAGTTTGAGAGTGCAATCTTTGTAAAATTAGTTTATAATAGTCAGAAATCAGGACTGCATGTACTTGGACATTCATTGATGAAAGTGTGTGTGAAGCCTAAATATGCAACACTGCATTTGAAGTGCATCAGCGGATCTACATGTTGAACTTTAACTGACCGGCTTTAACCAGCAGAAACCAGACTCTTACTGTAGATCTGCGTAAGGAGACCCGCTCAAACACCAATGAAGAAAACCAGGCCAAATACCACAACTCTGGAGGATACTTATCTTATTTGAATAATGCAGAAATGACATCAGAGAGTAAAACTACATAAAACTCTAGAAACAGATATACAGTATAATACAGATATACATTTATTTTACAGTCACTGCTACACGAACAATGTTAAACTTGAAAAGCACAGTATATTAATAATCATAAACAGTGTTTTCATTGATTATGCCTTCAGATTGACGGCTACTGAGGGTGGATCTGCATTAACCCTTTATTTATGACTATTTGCAATTAAATTGTTTGGAGAAAAATATCTCAAGCATATAGTCAGATATGATTTATGTGTCAAAGCTTTAACCCATCGGGGGGGGGAATCAGCCCTCAGCAACAGTTTAACCGTTAAACCGTTTCTATTAACAGTATTTATATGCCGCTGTCAAACGTTTTTGAGTGTTATAATTTAATGCATATTGTAGCATTTTTTATTATATTTTTATATTTTTATGAGCCAGTGGAACGTTTTTTTTTGTTTATATGTGTACTCTAAATGTACAGTTGAATGACTCTATCTATCTATCCATCCATCCATCCATCCATCCATCCATCCATCCGTCCATCCATCCGTCCGTCCGTCCGCATGTCTGTCCGTATGTCTGTCTGGGCAGGAAAACGACAGGCCTTTGCATTAGATGTGCTGTTTCAGTACAGCGACTGCAGGTGATATGAGTGTGTGTGAGGTGTGGGAACGTGTGTTTGAGAGCGGACACTGAAGCGGGTCAGGTCACTCAAACCCAAACCTGACCCACTGGAAGCGCTGTAGGCGTGTGTGTTACCCAGCGTCTCTACCGTTAATGCACCGATGTGGAGTGACCCGTTTCCCACGCAGCCGAGCGCAGGATTGGACTGTGCTGCGAGTGAAGTCTATAAATCATTGAAGTGAAGTTGCTTCAGACAGCAGCTTCTCCATGTCGGACTTCACACGAGTCGTGACAAACGCTCTGCACAAGCTGACCTACTGACCTTTCACTCTGAGACTGATCCAACACTCATCAGTAAATCAATGAGACGACACTCAGATCCAGCGTGGACTACACTCAAACATGCCGTCTCACACACGTGCACTAAAGTCGGGAATAATAATGATTCTTTAATGCTTCTGACAGAGTCTCTTCTGCTCAGCAAAGATGCATTTAATTGATCAAAAATGCATAATATTGTGAAATATTATCGCAATTTAAAACCGCTGCTTTCTATGGAAGCTTCTTTCTTCCACAGAATAAAAAAAGGTAATTGCGGCTAACGGTAATTATCTCACAATTTGACTTTTTTTCTCTCACAATTTCATGAAATAAAGTCGCAATTGTGAGAAATAAACTTACTTTATATTTACTCAATTTTAACTTTATAACTCACAATTGCAACTTTATCTCACAATTCTGACTTTATAACTCACAATTCTGAGATAAAAAGTTGCAATTATCTTTTAAAATGTTGTATTCTGTGGCGGAAACAAGCTTCCATTGTTTTCTATGTGAATATACAGTAAAGTGTAATTTATTCCTGTGATCAAAGCTGAATGTTCAGCATCATGACTCCAGTCTTCAGTGTCACATGATCCTTCAGAAATTCTGTACATCTGACCTATATTTATTCTACACATATGGATCATATTGTTAACCCATCAATGCACAATTATGTGATTAGTTGCCTCTCATTATTTGCCTTCAACAGTTTTTCCTCTGTTGTCGGTGACCCTCCATTCAACTCTGGAAGGCCGTCTTCATACTGTCACCTTTGATATTGTGGCCTACATTTTTTAATGTAATCGTTGAAGTGAAACAAATCACTATGGCAACATCTGTGTAGTGGTTACAGAGGTTTCCCCTCATCCGCTGAAGAGGGAATTACTGTAGGCTTACACTGATGTGAAAGCGAATCTGCTCGGAAACTTCTCACCCACTGCGGACAGAAACATTTGATCGGTTATTTTATACAGTGTTACAAAGTGGGTCAGTGCATCAGAACTCTTCACCCCACACGGCCTCTCTCTCTCTCTGCAGTTCACACCGCTTTACTTCATAAAGCCTCTCAGTCCTTGAGAGATGGGAAGGCTGGGGCACCGGCTGTTCGTGTGCGAGTTACATCAGCGTGGGAAAGCGGAGTCCGTTTGCAGCATGAGTTTCCACCACTGACTGTTTCCCCCTCCCAGCCGCAGTCAGTGGAAGCCCAGCTCTCCAATCACCCATACACGGAGGAGGAGGAGGAGGAGGAGGAGGAGGAGGAGGAGGAGGAGGAGGAACATCTGCACTTCATCCGCCTCCTCTGCTGAGGTAAACACTGTCTTTCTGTGGTAAACACAGTGGTGGCCGAAGGCAGCAAGTGCCGGAGGCCAACATCACCGAACAGCCCGTTCTCCCTGATACGGCCATGGAGGCCATTGAAGCCACTCTCTCCTGCTATGCCTTCGCCCTTGTGTTTGTCTGGGCCACACACACATCCCTCCTGGCTTCCGTAGCTCCAGCCCCGCAGTTCCCTGAGTCAGCCACAACCACAGAGGCCGTCCCAGAGTCTGCTCTCTCGGCCACAGAGGCCGTCCCAGAGTCTGCTCTCTCGGCCACAGAGGCCGTCCCAGAGTCTGCTCTCTCGACCACAGAGGCCGTCCCAGAGTCTGCTCTCTCGACCACAGAGGCCGTCCCAGAGTCTGCTCTCTCGGCCACAGAGGCCGTCCCAGAGTCTGCTCTCTCGACCACAGAGGCCGTCCCAGAGTCTGCTCTCTCGACCACAGAGGCCGTCCCAGAGTCTGCTCTCTCGGCCACAGAGGCCGTCCCAGAGTCTGCTCTCTCGACCACAGAGGCCGTCCCAGAGTCTGCTCTCTCGGCCACAGAGGCCGTCCCAGAGTCTGCTCTCTCGGCCACAGAGGCCGTCCCAGAGTCTGCTCTCTCGGCCACAGAGGCCGTCCCAGAGTCTGCTCTCTCGGGCACAGAGGCCGTCCCAGAGTCTGCTCTCTCGGCCACAGAGGCCGTCCCAGAGTCTGCTCTCTCGGCCACAGAGGCCGTCCCAGAGTCTGCTTCAGGCCCAGATAACCCACCACCCTGGCCGTGCTTCCCGGGGAGCAGCCATCTTGGTGGGTTTCCCCTTCCTCACCCTATGCCCCACCCTGCCAGAGCCTGACCAGTCCGGCAACATTATCTGTGCTGGGTCCTCTGCCTCACGTGTGCGTGCGTGTGTGCGTGTGTGTGTGTGTGTGT
>NW_026607210.1:245000-295000 GCF_029890125.1 Rhinichthys klamathensis goyatoka | reverse complement strand
TACGTCTTAAATATATGCTCATTCATTCATTATCGCGATATAATTTTTCTCGATAAAACGATATCAAGTTCGAGTCAATATCGTCAATACTCGATATCAATATCGAGTTCGATAAATGTTCGATAATGTTTATGTGCCAAAAGCGGAACGAAACTCATTTGAACCGCACGCGCCTCACGGACTATCCGCTCGGCTCAAAGTCCAAACGGCAGCGCGAGCTCACTAGAGCAGACGCGTTTACTCTGATCGGCGCTTTAGAACTCCTGACCTGATATTTAGATACACTATTCTTCAATAAATATATATGTTTGACAGGGAAGCTGTGCGCAAACAGGAATATATTTTTCAAAAATATAAAAAAAGCACCCCAGAAAAAAGGGCACTTTCTCTCCTGGAATAAAAAGGGCAGGTCCTCAAGCCCCTTTTGATGTCTATGTGTGCACGTGCCACTAGGCCACAATATCAAAGGTGACAGTATGAAGACGGCCTTCCAGAGTTGAATCGAGGGTCACAGACAACAGAGGAAAAACTGTTGAAGGCAAATAATGAGAGGCAACTAATCACATAATTGTGCATTGATGGATTAACAATATGATCCATATGTGTAGAATAAATATAGGTCAGATGTACAGAATTTCTGAAGGATCATGTGACACTGAAGACTGGAGTCATGATGCTGTTGCATTCACATTCAACATTCAGATGCTGAACATCCAACACAGGAATAAATTACACTTTACTGTATATTCACATAGAAAACAATGGAAGCTTGTTTCCGCCACAGAATACAACATTTTAAAAGATAATTACAACTTTTTATCTCAGAATTGCGAGTTTACATCTGACAATTCTGACATCTTTTCTCAAAATTGTGAGTTATAAAGTGAGAATTGTGAGGTAAAGTTGCAATTGCGAGTTATGAAGTTAGAATTGCATGATATAAAGTCAGAATTGTGTAATAAAAATTCAGAATTGCGTGATATAAAGTTGCAATTGTGAGTTATAAAGTTAGAATTGAGTAAATATAAAGTGAGTTTATTTCTCACAATTGCTACTTTATATCACGAAATTGTGAGAGAGAAAAAGTCAGAATTGTGAGATAAAAAAAATTGCATTTCATTTAATTTTATCTTTATCTCATTTATAATAATGTTAATCTGTATTTTTATTTTTAACTAAAAGCCCTACTAGGGACAAGTGTTGTGAATTAGCTTTAGTTAAAAACACTGATACATACATCAGATGACTGTTTAAGATTATCTTTTGTATCTGTCCCTGTCTAAATAAACTTAAATAAAATAAGAGGAAGTGCATTCCATAACCTGGTGCAGCAACAGAGAAAGCTGTCTCCCCCGTAGACCTAATCTCCAGGGATCTCAGTGGAGCGAGGGTGGGAAGCGCACAGGCTGACTAAGCCACGGATATAAGGAGGAGATATTTCATGCATAGCTTTATATGTTAGTGTGAGAGTTTTAAAAGCAATACGTGGCTGAACGGGAAGCCAATGCAAGCTATTATGTAACCTTATGTAGCCACGCCCCTTTTCCGCGCTGAGCTCATTGTCTTTTTAAACAAAATTAAAAAAATATTTATTTTTTTATTCAGTATTACGCTGAGCTCATTGTCTTTTGACTTCCGGTCTGTATTTTCACAGCGATCTTGCGTAGTTATGAATGAACGGCTCGTTAAAAAAATTCCCAAGGTCCATTTGTTAAGACATGTGCTTTACAATGCTTATCATAAACATTACAGTGCTCATGATAACTTTCGTTAACTCTACAATAAGTAAATCAACTTCTGGACAGCGATGCCATAGAAATATACAGAGCGACCGCAAAAACGGAAGTTCAAAGACAATATTCTAAAGATGGCGGCGCCCTAGTTTCTCTGGCGCATAAGGTCTATAATGCACGCCTGTGAAGTGCTGACGTGGTGAAGTGTGTGTAAGCACACGTGCTGCTGAATTCTGGATGTACTGCGGCCGTTTTATTGATGTAGCAGGTAAACCAACAAATAGTGCATTACAAGTCTATTAATACTCTAATGAGAGTTAGTCGACATGTACTTGAAAAGTTACTTATAGTTAGTAGAATGTCTAAAGTGGACTATCGATAAAAAAGTGCAACCCCACGTTTTATTTCCCGTGTTCTGACGATTCATGCTACCCATCGAGATTTGCTACTGAATGGTTATGCGCATGTGCAGAGGCACAGTTTTTTTTAACAAAAGGTACATTTTCATGTGTTATATTGTAATTTCCCTTTAAAAATGCTAACTAGCATATGAATATGTGTACGGTCAGCCAGCTGAACAATAATAACTGAAAGTTTCAGTTACTAAGGAAAAGTGTGCTTTGACAAGTCAAAGATGAATATTTGATGATAATTTTTAATTTTCACACCGTTTTAAAAATATAAACAGTAGTCTACAGTATACAGTAGCTACTCATAACTTAGAATTGTATTATAATTGTATTTCATATAATATTAATCGACATTCTGTGATCGATTCGCGTTACGGTAGCATTTTTCGACAAGGCAACACAAATCGTCAGAACACCGGCACACACTCCGAGAGAAGTTTAGAGGTGACAGCAGGATCAGATTTTGAGCTGATGTAAATGTGATGTAAAGTGATATTTAACCCCAAACCATATTTCCTAATTATTTGCCCCAAAGGAAGTATATAAACACTAAACAATATGGGACCCAGGACAGATCCCTGAGGAACACCATGGCGGACTTGTCCAATTTCAGATTTGTTGTTTCCCAAGACAACGACCTGGGA
Organism: Rhinichthys klamathensis goyatoka; assembly: GCF_029890125.1. Taxonomy (NCBI): domain Eukaryota; kingdom Metazoa; phylum Chordata; class Actinopteri; order Cypriniformes; family Leuciscidae; genus Rhinichthys; species Rhinichthys klamathensis. The sequence goes on along the minus strand of NW_026607210.1, from coordinate 292,213 downwards.
CGGATCAGTGAGGTAAGAGTAAGTTAAGCACAGTTTAGTGGGACAGAGGCACAGTGTGTCGAATTTGTAAGACTGGAAAACTGGTTATAGGGAACGACCACTTCTTGAGAAGACAAAGAACCCACTGCATAGTGGCATTTGGGCTCACTCTTGTGAAGGCCCCATCCGAGACTAGAGGTCTCACCTATGAATCATCCTAATCTACATTTCTTCCCCTCATCCCCCACTCCTTCCCCTTCATGCAGATCACCTGAAACTCACATAAGAATATATGTATGGTTTAATGTGAATGATTATTGTGTTTAGTATCATTTTAAAGGTCTCAGGATGGTTGGTTCAGATGTCTCATTCCAAATAAGTAAAACAAAAGGTAATAAGGTTTTTTAGAAGTTTAGAGAAACTGGCACACAAAGAAAGGTGGACAAATGGCCTTTCTCCCCTACCCCCAAAATAAGGTGTAACTGGAATGCAAATTACCATTGAAAAGAAGTTCTGGCTATTTAATGGAATGCAGCAAGGGATCGTGGCTTTTTCTGTATTTCAGATAGCCCATGAGGTAGCTCATGTAGTTCGTAAATGTTGGGTTTGCATCTATTTCTCTAATCATAAAACATTTGATGATTTGCATTGATTATCTTTCAATTGATTATGGAATTGTCATAATACATTTACCTGGCATAATAAATTGTTATATTTGATTATTCTAACAGACTTTGACTTTATTTTCATTGGAGTTAAAAGGAATAGTCAAACATTAACGTATATTTAAAGATGCACAGATATCATTGAAAAACACTTTCATTTTATGGAGTCAGATGAAACGAGTTAATACATAAGATAGAATGTATTGTATTTAATTGGATCGAATTAGACGGACTTACAAAGCTGCACTGAGATCCCACAACACCCGTAGAGGCTCCAGAGTCGATATGATATCGAAAGTCTGATATGAATGATATGGATTCATTGAGTCTGATACTGTTTTTTCCACTCCTGTTTTTTTTCCATTATATATTTGAGTCTGATACTGCCATTCCACCTCTGATTTACTATTTTTTTGAGTCTGATACTGTTTTTTTTTGTTATTTAATATTTGAGTCTGATACTGTTTTGTGACTCCTGTTTTACTTACTTAATTTTATTTAAAAGCACTTTAACTGCACCTGGAGACCAAAGTGCCGTACAATCAGCAGCATAAAACAAACAACACATAAAAACAACATGCAACTTACTAATACTAGATACTAGCCCAACCTCTCAAAGGCTAAAGACAAGAAATCATTTTTAACACTGGTTTTAAAGAAGTGATCTCTCTTAAGACTATTCCAAAGCCTCAAACCCGCAACAGCAAAGGCCAGATCACCTTTTAACTTTAAATGAGATCGAGGGACAGAAAGCAATGATTTATTATTCGATCTTAAAGACCTAGCTTGATGAAGAGCTCAGATACAGGAGCTATCCTCCTGTTTTAAAGCTTTGCTGCGCTGATTTGTGTTGTGTTGTTATGCAGGTTTTATTTTATTTTAACTCTGCTGTTCTGTAAAGCACTTTGGTCAGCCAGTGGCTGTTGAAAAATGTGCTTTATAAATAAAATGAACTTGAACTTTATAACACGAACCAAGTCTGTCTCTATACTGTGTCCCTTTCTAAACCCAGACTGAAAAGGTTCGACAAGCTTGTTGGATGACAAGTGTGAGGAGTTGTGCCTCAACAACACTTTCCAAAGCCTTAGCAAGAAAGGGCAGGTTTGAGATTGGCCTGTAATTTGATAGTCTGACTTTGATAGATCACATCCAGGCTTTTTAAGGACTGGTGTAAAACCTGCAACCTTACGGGCTTTTGGAACCATACCAGTTGTAAGAGAGGTGTTCACAAATGAGGGGACTAATTGAAGAGAGAGAGACACACACACACACACACACATGCACTTATACACACATTCTCACACACGCCCCTTAACCCTCTACCGCACGCATTATGATAGACCTATAGAAAAAAATATTTGACTCTTTTTATTTTCTTAGAATGGCTTAACTTGAAGTGCTGTAAAAAGAAAATTAATTTTTTTTTTAAGGTCCTTTATGATATGTTGCCATACGGCAACAACATACAACAGTGGATTTTTTTTTAGAAAAAAAAAATTGCCATTTAAATTTGATTTTTTTCCATAATACAAATGCATTGGCAGTATGACGAGCCGTTTTATTTCCAGGATACTAATTCTTAATATCAACAATTCAATTTTTACTAGATAAAATGATAGTTATTGATATCAGGAATTAGATTTCTACTATAACAATGGCAATTTTTGATATAAGAAATTACATTTCCACTGGTAACAATGCTAATTCTTGATTTCCACAATTACATTTTCACTATAGTTAAAATGCTAATTCTTGATTTCAACTAGTAAAAAGCTTTATTTTTCATATCAAGAATTAAATTTTCACTAGTTGAAATGATTTTTTTTTTGTATCAATTCAATTGTTGATATCAAGAATAGACATTTCAACTAGTGACATTTGAATTATTGATATCAGGAATTCACATATGTACTAACAAAGAAATTATTGATATCAAAATTATATTTCTACTAGTAAGAAATCGATTCTTGATATCAACAATTGATTTTGAATGGCAGCCTATGGTGACATTTCACCAGTGAAAATACAATTATAGATATCAAGAATTCATATCCTGGAAATGAATAAAAGTTAAAACAGCTTTCCAAATTGGCAATCCTTAACCTATGACTAATCAACATTATATCACTTAACCTGTCTAGCTAGCTAAACTTTTGTAATAATGTCATTCCACTATTGCACAGTGTTGCCGCTTGGCAACACAGACATTTGATCGATTTACCAAAAACTAATTTCATAAAAACTTTTTTGAGTGGTGAATATGTCATCATACCTTAACTGAGGTGATGTTTAGATTTGTTTTGTGTATGTGATATGGGCTGGTCCTTGTTTGTTACTGACGTTTTAGTTTGCTTTCAGCAACAGTACTTGTATTCATTGCAATCAATATACAATCAATAGTGACTATGTTAAAACTGGAGAATGCAGTTTCAGGAAAACTAAATGCAGAGCAAGGTACCAAACTGATAAACTTATACATGCTTAAAATTGTATCCATAAAGATACTAAGAAATGTGTTTCACTCCTGCACAGAAGAACAAATTGATGGCTGAATTGGTGCAAGAGCTCTGTTGATCTTGTTGGGATTTGCAGCACCATCACTACCGATAGACGAGTAGTACTTGTTCTTGCTGTCTTTAATGCTTCAGCGTATTGACTCAAATGTTCATCATACATGAGCTTATGGACAGGTCAACCTGATTTCTTATATTGCTGTTCTTTCCACCTTGAGAGCCCTGAGCTCAGTGATATAGAAAGGAGACGATTTAACAAATGAAACAACACGTTCGCTAACATGTCCAAAGCAGAGGACAAAATATAATTATAGTGATCAACAGTTTCAACTGTGCTGTGAGATCATACATGAAAGGCTGCCAAAATTAATATTCTTGACATTTCTAAAACTAATGACCCTTTTTTGGAACATTTAAATTAAAAGTGTGAAGCTTATGATCACTAATACACCAGTCACTGCGGTCTAGCTGGCCAATGTCCACCCCGACTGAACACACCAGATAAAGTTGTTATGAGTGGGAAATTTGACATGCTGAGTCATGTTAAAACAGTCTAATACATCCATGAGTTCAACTGTTAGATTACTATTAAAGTTATCCACATGGATATTAATGTCTCCAGTGAGAATCATTGATGGACAGACAGAGCTAACAGATATAAGTAGTTCATTGAAAAACAAAGAATTAGGTTTTGGAGGTCGATAGATGAGTAGCTACAATAAGAACAGGAGAAGTCCGTTCATTTTGGAGGAAACACACTCAAATGATGATACACAGGGAATGGAAATTTCCGTAACAGATTATCATCTCTGTAGATGACAGCAAGACCAGCCTATATAGGCCTATATCCCGGTGGAGTACGCTACTCATATTTAAGTTTATGAAGTCTCACAGATACAACATAAATCCAGTGCATTGTTCAATATGATATCATAGAGTCTTATTGTTCAATGAACGAAGATTTAGATGTGCAAATCGCGCATTTTCTGATGGTATACAGAGCCAGTGGTGGATAACGCTAGTTTGCATGGCACACACCGCATAAAGAGTGCTTTTTTGTTTCTGAGTCCATAGACCGAGAGGCGATACGACTGTAATGCCAGTCCCAGTCGTGTATGGACGATCGGCCGATGTAGAAGTCGAGACGATTTCAGGGTCTTTTGAACACAGACATCAAAAACGTGAGTGATGTTCCAATGAGAGAAGTCCAGAGAACCTTATCATGATGAAATCCATGCGAATGTTGAAGGACCCGCTCTCCAGATGACGGGAAATCCGCTAGAGTTAGCCTGGTTAAAACCAGAGCATTCTCAGTTGTAAGTGAGTTATGGTCTGGCAAAGCGTCATAGACAAATCATTTCCAGAGGGGCGTCACCAACGGGCGTCGCGGATAGACCTAAACCAATCAGAGCGATGAAGGAGATGACGTATGCAGAGCGGCGGAGACACATCTCCGAGTGTTGTTCTTTGCTCGGTTTTTAACTAAAAGGAAACGTTCAAATGGCTTAAAACAGACGCGATAGCTGATTGGAACGAGTGATGTTCGACGGCGGCATCCATCTCTGTAATGTAGGCTACAAAATCTGCTTCAAAACCCCAGCGCTGTCGTCATCGTGTAAAGCCCGGCCCGACGCTTCTGATTGGTGCCGCGATTTCGACTGATTGGAAACTGGCTTGAATGAGCTCTTTGCCAGACTAACTTTCAGAGCAAACCTAAATTTGCCGGAAGTTGTCTGGGTTTTCCCAGGCTACAAGATAGGAACAACAATATCCAATTTGAGTTCGTTGAGGTGGACACGCTGTTGTCGAGATAGCAGATCCCGGTCAGAAACACTCCTCAATAGAGCTCCAGTATCCGTAAAAGCAGTGTAAAAACACCAACTGATAAAATCCATAGCCTACTCCTGAAGAATGAATAAAGTAAATTAAAAAAGACGACCGGAGAAGCGGCAGCGAACATGCGCCAGCGTATTCTCTCCACGTGTCGTTGTCGTGTGTTTAAATGCATTATAGGAAGGTTCAGATTATAAAAAAATGCATTATAAGGTGCATTACAAGGCATGACTACTGAATTAAAATACTTGTATAATAGTATTTTAAAAGGTGTTGCGAATTAGCCATGGCTATAAACACTGAGGCCTCGGTGTCACGGTGGGTTTGTCATGTTTAGTGGTTCGCTGTCTGTCTGTTCGTCATGCCAGGTGTTTCCCGTTAGCCACGCCCCCTTGTTATCCTGTCTAGCCCGTCTACCCCTAAGCCCTGTGTTTCAGCCCTGTCTGTGTGAGTTCTTGTTTGGTTGTGTGTCGTTGTAGGTTGTTCTGTTCCCGAGTCTGGTTCCCTTGTCTGAGTCTTTGTTTAGTTTGAGTGTATTTAAATAAACGTGCTGCATTTGGATCCTCCTTGCTTCAACCTCACCTCATAACACTCGGATTGGTTTTTATGTATAATCTATGTTTTTTTGTATTTTTTTTGTATCTGTCCCTATTCAAATAAACAACAAATAAATAAATAAAATAATAAATTATACATACAGGCTTTACTGTAAGTAAAGTTGCTGATTTTTGACCTTCTTCATTGCTTGTTTTAAGTCAAGTCATCTTCATTTATATAGCGCTTTTAACAATGGATTGTTTCAAAGCAGTTTTACAGAGATAAACATATAATTTAAGGTAACAGAGATTGGTTTGGTTTTATATCTAAAGTTAACTTTGATTGATTCACCTCCGTCGAAATGATCAGACTTTAAACTGAACCTGTGATTAACGCTGACGGCGTTCACATGCTCATTCAGAATTCTATAGTTATGTGCTTTTGAAAATATGTGCGCAGGTTTGTAATTCCATACAACCCAGCCTAAACAAACTACTTGTCTTGCCTATAAATTTTGATACAGAATTTTGTTTTATTTTATCACTTCGGGGTACGCGAACCGAATTCACAACGCTTTATCTGTAGAGCGGGAAAGGGATCCTCCATAAAGTCCTGACTTTTTAAAACCCTTAAACTTTCTATTTATTTCTATTTATATCTATAACACGAATCCTGACGGAACCCTTTCACTGTGTTTCATGTTGACTTGCAAGAAGCGGATTGCCCATTCTCAGGAGTCAGGACTTTATCTCAGCTGGAGATCACACTATATCCCAGTCAGCACGCACAGCTCCACTGGGGTTAATGGTTCACTGGCCTTATAACACAGTTGTGCAATGCTGAGCAGTGACTGGCCCTGAAGGACCCGGGAGGGTTATCTCAGCTGACATGCTGGTATAAATGCAGCGTTCGGCTCCTGTGTGGATATAAGCCTTCAGACGTCTTCATCATCTTCTTCATCTTCATCATCTTCATCATCTGCCTGCGCTCTTCTGGTCGACATGGGTGTGGCGTACAGCGTGGGAGAGTAAGTAACTCACAGGCTTTTACATTCCACTTTGAATCTGTAACATCCATGCATTGCAGAAAATGTACTTTATTGGCATCGAAAGTTCATCCATGCACTCTTACGGTAGTTAATCTGGTGTGCTTCGCGTGTCCGAGATTAATGTTTTTATTTCAATGAAATTAATGTAGGCTACTATATTTTAGTTCGATAAAGTTATTTATTTATTTTTTATTTTATTTTTAGGGGATTTTATGTTACTAAATTATATTTATATAAAGTATATTTACATGGTATTTATAATTCATTTATTCACTTTTTGAGCATAGACCAGAACATTGAATTTCCAGCTTAAACTGGTGAATCTTGAATGCTTTAGAGACTGAAGTTTGATCTCTTTTCAAAGACGAGACTTGGCAGATTATTGCTGAAGGAAACCTGTTCTTAAATTCTATATGTTGCGAAACACTGTGTGTGTGTGTGTGTGTGTGTGTGTGTGTGTGTGTGTGTGTGTGTGTGTGTGTGTGTGTGTGTGTGTGTGTGTGTGTGTGTGTGTGCGTGTGTGTGTGTGTGTGTGTGTGAGAGAGTGTGAGAGTGTGAGAGTGTGAGAGTGTGTGAGTGTGAGTGTGTGAGGGTGTGAGAGTGTGAGAGTGTGAGAGTGTGTGAGTGTGAGTGTGTGAGTGTGTGAGAGTGAGTGAGTGTGTGAGTGTGTGAGTGAGAGTGTGTGAGTGAGAGTGTGTGAGTGAGAGTGTGTGAGTGAGTGAGTGTGTGAGTGAGAGTGTGTGAGTGAGTGAGTGAGTGAGTGAGTGAGTGAGTGAGTGAGTGTGTGAGTGTGTGAGTGAGAGTGTGTGAGTGAGAGTGTGTGAGTGAGTGTGTGAGTGAGTGAGTGAGAGTGTGTGAGTGAGAGTGTGTGAGTGAGTGTGTGAGTGAGAGTGTGTGAGTGAGAGTGTGTGAGTGAGTGTGTGAGTGAGAGTGTGTGAGTGAGAGTGTGTGAGTGAGTGTGTGAGTGTGTGAGTGAGAGTGTGTGAGTGAGAGTGTGTGAGTGAGTGTGTGAGTGAGTGAGTGAGTGAGTGAGTGAGTGAGTGTGTGAGTGAGTGAGTGAGTGAGTGAGTGAGAGAGTGAGTGAGTGAGTGAGTGAGTGAGTGAGTGAGTGAGTGAGTGAGTGAGTGAGTGAGAGTGTGAGAGTGAGTGAGTGTGTGAGTGTGTGAGTGAGAGTGTGTGAGTGAGAGTGTGTGAGTGAGTGAGTGAGTGAGTGAGTGAGTGAGTGAGTGAGAGTGTGAGAGTGAGTGAGTGTGTGAGTGTGTGAGTGAGAGTGTGTGAGTGAGAGTGTGTGAGTGAGTGAGTGAGTGAGTGAGTGAGTGTGTGAGTGAGTGAGTCATTTACAGTCAAACCAAAAATTATTCAGACACCAGATATAATTTTTGATATTGTTTCATAGTGTGATCAGGACACTATAGTTCATTTATGTAAGTGAGGAGAGCAAAATAAAGTAAACTGTGACATATTATACCCAAATATTCTTCATACAGTGACTACAGTGACATTAATAAACATCTTTGAGCAATAATGATTCCTCCACTTTGAGCTGATCATGTTCTGCTGAAGTGTGTTTTCTGTAATTGCTAATGCTCTTTTTACACACACACTGAACAACATGAAGCATTGCTTGGTCACTGGTTGAGCTAAACTGGTATTATCTAATTGTGTAGTTAAATTGAACAGCTGACAGATATTCAACATAATTCATGTGTGAGAGTCTAACAGAAGGACGGACAAAACCAGTCAAATATCCACTGATCTGAGAACTGAGTTCTGCTCATATTTATTACCGTTTTTACGAATAAACTGATAATGTGAGAAATGTTGAAAGGGTCTGAATAAATCTTGGTTTGACTGTATATATCGCTTTTATTCCGTACTATTGTTCACCCAAAGTGCTCTACAAGCATCCGGATGCATTACAGAGGATTAACGTAAGTTGTTTGAGTTTTTGTCTCAAACTATTTCCAGTGAAGTCTTGAGTTACCGTATCTCACTGGGATAATTCCTCGTGTGCGTGTGCCAGAGAAACGGTTCTAACATGACTTCCAGATGTCTGGGAACGCCGGGCTTCATTAGCAGGACTCAAGGGATTCTCATTGCGTTACTGGAGTCTGACGTTGAAACAAGCAATGACTGTAATTTCCAGGAATAGGATCCATTAATAGAGTCCATGCATTATAGTCTGATGGTGGAAATTCTGATGTTAAATCCAGTACATTTGGTCAATGTGCATCAGAAACACACACACATTTACATGCAAATGCTCTGAGCTACAGTTCATGTTTTTATAATATGCATCTTATATGAGCTCGACTCCTCAAGCGTGCGTTTGGTTTCCTTCAGGGTGGATCATCTCTACACGTTCTTCGTCCAGTGGTCTCCGGAAACCATTTACAGTAAACACACCAGCAAGCAGGATTTCCTGAAGGTCCATCCAGAAACCCTCAGTGTGATCGACTCTTTACTGAATAACTCTGACCCCAAAAACTGGAAGGTATATTGCACAAAATTCACGTTTAATCAGCATTAATGTGATCAAAGTACAGTACAGTTACCGTGACTCGAAATCCAGCAGGATCATGTACAATAACAATCATTTATATATACAGCGTTCAAAACTTTGAGATCAGTAAGATTTTTAAATGTTTTTAAAAGAAGACTCTTATCCTCACCAAGGCTGCATTTATTTGATTGAAAATACTGAGAGAAAAAACAATAATATTGTTAAATATTACGAGATCTGTTTTCTATGTGAATATACAGTAAAGTGTAATTTATTCCTGTGATCAAAGCTGAGTTTTCAGCATCATTACTCCAGTCTTCAGTGTCACATGATCCTTCAGAAATCACTCTAATATGAGGATCTGATGCTCAAGAAACATTTATGATTATTATCAGTGTTGAAAACAGTTGTGGACAATTTTTATTTCAGGATTCTTTGATGAATAGAAAGTTCATTTATTTCAAATAAAATGTTTTGTAACATTATAAATGTATTTACTGTCACTTTTGATCAATTTAATTAATCCTTGATGAATTAAAAAGTATTGATTTCTTATATTTCTTCCCCCCCCCCCCCCCCAAAAAAACATTCTTACTGACCCCAAACTTTTGAACGGTAGTGTTTAATGTTACAAAAGCTTTCTATTTCAGATAAATGCCGTTCTTTTGAACTTAAAGAATACCGATTGCTGTCCACAACTGTTTTCAACACTGATAATAATCATAAATGTTTCTTGAGCATCAAATCATCATATTAATTCAATTCAATTCAAATTTATTTGTATAGCGCTTTTGGTAACACTTTACTTGAAGGGGTGTGCATAAGACTGACACGACACCTTCATAATCATGACACGACACATGAAGGAGGGTTTATGCATATTTATGACAACTGTCATTAAGTGTCATTCGCTCAATTATAACATTTTTAATGCAAATATGATGCAACATTGTTTGAGAAATATATTTATATGCAAACATTGTTTGAGATGTCTTTGTTATGACACCTTGACATAAGGTCATGAGGCATTATAACTGTGTCATTAATATTTTTCTTGGCCTCAACTACAGTGGTACACATTGAATTTGTCATTAAAATGTTATAATGCCTCATGACAGCCAATGTCAAAACCAACCACATGACAGTTTAATGTAATGTTAACCCATAAAGCTCAGTGCTTTCTTAAGTTTGATAATTAATCTGCTATGTCATGTTTATTACAGGTTGTGTTGTCTTAGTAATGTCAAGTTGTCATGAGACACTGACAGGTTATGATGTATTGGTTTATGTCAAGGTGTCATAACAAAGACATCTCAAACAATGTCATATTTGCATTAAAAATGTCATAATTGAGTGAATGACACTTAATGACAGTTGTCATAAACATGCATAAACCCTCCCTCATGTGTCCTGTCATGATTATGAAGGTGTCATGTCAGTCTTATGCACACCCCTTCAAGTAAAGTCTTACCGTGCTTTTCACTATTCATATTGTTTCAAAGCAGCTTTACAGAAAGTGCATTTCAGAAATGTACATAGAATTATTACATAGAAATAATTTAATACATGATTTATTTAATCATGTATATAAAAGCATGGTTCATTTTCTGTTAATTTTCTAATAACTATATTAGAGTGATTTCTGGAGGATCATGTGACACTGAAGACTGGAGTAATGATGCTGAAAATACAGCTTTGATCACAGGAATAAATTACACTTTACTGTATATTCACATAGAAAACAGGAAAAAAAAATCTTACTGATCTTAAACTTTTGAACGGCAGTTTATCAAGAACTCGTTGGTTTTCCTGCGGGTGGAGGAAGAAAAGAAACCGAGTGCAATACAGATTCTCATTCGAGAAGAAACATGCTTCTTTTTTTCCGCCCATATTTGGCGAAGCTTCCTCTTCTGAGGTTTTCTCTAAAACGAAACCAAGCTTGAAATGTGAACTGGGCGGGAGAAGAACACGATATAAGCGGGTAAGACCTCCAGAGTGCCCAGATTTAACTCACAGGACACCTCGAGCAATCTCTGAACATGAGGCCGATGCAGGAGAGCATTAAGATCTTGTACTTTGCCAATGGATCTGAGGGGCCGTTTGTAGAGGTGAGCTTTAAACATGCTCTACTGCTAATAGAACACGGTTACTGTACTATGCTAACCACAAATTAACCGTGATTTGCTGTAAGGGTTGAGGAATGAGTGTTACTGAAACTCCTCGCGCACGTGTGTGTGTGTGTGTGAGAGAGAGTGTTTCAGTCAGTGATGCTTCTCTTCTGTTTTCCTCCAGATTGTCACTGTGAAGCAGCAGAATAAGCGCTGTGCGAGTGTGTGTGTGTGCGCGAGTGTGTGTGTGTGTGTGTGTGTGTGTGCGAGTGTGTGTGTGTGCGCGAGTGTGTGTGTGCGTGTGTGTGTGTGTTTCAGTCAGTGATGCTTCTCTTCTGTGTTCCTCCAGATTGTCACTGTGAAGCAGCAGAATAAGCGCTGTGTATGTGTGTGTGTGTGTGTGTGTGTGTGCGCGAGTGTGTGTGTGTGAGTGTGTTTCAGTCAGTGATGCTTCTCTTCTGTGTTCCTCCAGATTGTCACTGTGAAGCAGCAGAATAAGCGCTGTGCGAGTGTGTGCAGTTCTGCAGACTCTGAATCTGAAGATCTTCTGCCAGTTTTAATAAACCACAGTCAGATCCTGAACCAACACCACCTCGAACAAGTACGTGATGTGCTTTTCTGATCAAAGTACCCTAGTGGAAAAGAAATGTACCAAAATGTGTTTGAAATGCATTTATTTTATGCTAAGTATATTACATTTACATATTATGTACACATGCTGATGAAATGAATGCTTTAGATGATGCATGCAGTGATGTAAAGGCTAATCTCCACAGCTGGTGAACCAGATTCCCGCACGGACTCAGGGTTATCGGTGGAAACTGGTGTACAGTACGGCGGAGCACGGCACCAGTCTGAGGACACTGTACCGGCAGATGGGAGACATAGACAGACCAGTTCTGATGGTCATCAAGGATTCAGACAAGCAGGTGTGTGTACAGGTGCACGTGTGTGTGTGTGTGTGTCATTCATGCTATATCCGGCATCAGTCAAACCCTCAGTGTGTTACTATATCACTAAACCTTTTACACTTCAATAACTAAGAAGTTAGGGGAGAGCGGAGCACAAAATAACACTTTTAGACTTTTTCAGATTGTGTAATCTACTGTACTTTGGGTTCAGAATATTTATTTATTTATTCTCACATTCATTTCACACGTCTAGTACAGTTATGTGGTTTTGTTTCATTAATACAGTGTATACTTTATTCTTGATTTACCCCGAAATAATGGAAGTGAAATGTGACAACATGCCCCACAGCTGGGGTTTATAATCACATGACCATATATGATGGATTAAAATGATTACAAAAAAAATATATATAAACTAAAATATTTTGTCAGTAAAATACCATTATTAACTTTTTCATATAAAATAATGGCATTATTTAATAATTAAAAATAAACACATTTTTGAGTTTGAAAACAAACACACTGCAAAACAGCTATACAGCATAGTTCAAAACATAATAATAATTCATAATTTCTAAACATTGACCTTTTTCTCATGTTTTCTCAATAGAATTCTTAAAAGTATAGAATAGAATATCATAGTTCTAATAGGGGTTCATTGTAACGCAGTGTGACTATCTCAACTGTTAAATAACAGATATAAGATTAAAATAATATTAGATTTGTCTAATTTTAAATAAACACAAAAAACAGAGATGAAAAATGTACTTCAGTAAGATATTTACTTTTGCAATGGCTAAAGAAATGTTAAGTGATATCTTCCAAAGATTTTTTACATTTTGGCACATTTTTTTTTCTTTATATAGTGTTGATATGGCAACTAGTAAATACAATAAGTTTCATCATGCTGGCACGTGTGGAAAGTTTTACGTTAGTTTGTGCCCCGATCACCCATATATTATGACCAAACATAATCTGAAATTTCATCCTTGTATTGATGCATTTGGCAGACGCTTTTATCTAAAGTGAATTTAAAGTATAACATGAATCAGTTCATGCTTTCACTAGGAATTGAACCCTTGACCTTGGTGTTGCTGCTTTATAGATGAATTGAGCTCGTTTCATAATTGATGAACTTTACTCAGTTATTGAACCGAAGTGAATCAACACTGAACTGAATTGATCTGATTATCAGCTTTACAGCAGCAGAATTGGATTTAGTTTGCTTGTTATTTTCCTGTTTATCATCAGCTTTGAATCCATCTATATTGTACAAAGCACTGTAGAAATTAATAACACTGACTTGACTTGCATGTGTAGCATCAACATGGTGAAATGTTGCGCTAAAACAACCTGTTCCTGCAACCCTCAGGTGTTCGGAGCGTTTTCCTCAGACCCTTTCCGAGTGAGCAGCTTCTGCTACGGGACAGGAGAGACGTTCCTCTACAGCTTCAGTCCTGAGTTTCAGGTACGGGTCGCTCTGATCTTAATATCTCACACCTGAACACATGACCTGTAGTTTCACCTGTTGTTCCACCTGTAGTTTCACCTGTAGTTTCACCTGTAGTTTCACCTGTAGTTTGACCTGTTGTTCCACCTGTAGTTCCACCTGTAGTTTCACCTGTAGTTTCACCTGTAGTTTGACCTGTAGTTTCACCTGTAGTTTGACCTGTAGTTTGACCTGTTGTTCCACCTGTAGTTCCACCTGTAGTTTCACATGTTGTTCCACCTGTAGTTTCACCTGTAGTTTGACCTGTAGTTTCACCTGTAGTTTGACCTGTTGTTCCACCTTTAGTTCCACCTGTAGTTTCACCTGTTGTTCCACCTGTAGTTTCACCTGTAGTTTCACCTGTTGTTCCACCTGTAGTTTCACCTGTTGTTCTACCTGTATTTTCACCTGTTGTTCCACCTGTAGTTTCACCTGTTGTTCCACCTGTATTTTCACCTGTAGTTTCACCTGTATTTTCACCTGTAGTTCCACCTGTTGTTCCACCTGTATTTTCACCTGTAGTTTCACCTGTATTTTCACCTGTAGTTCCACCTGTTGTTCTACCTGTATTTTCACCTGTAGTTTCACCTGTATTTTCACCTGTAGTTCCACCTGTTGTTCCACCTGTATTTTCACCTGTTGTTCCACCTGTAGTTTCACCTGTTGTTCCACCTGTATTTTCACCTGTTGTTCCACCTGTTGTTCCACCTGTAGTTTCACCTGTTGTTCCACCTGTAGTTTGACCTGTTGTTCTACCTGTATTTTCACCTGTAGTTTCACCTGTATTTTCACCTGTAGTTCCACCTGTTGTTCCACCTGTATTTTCACCTGTAGTTTCACCTGTATTTTCACCTGTAGTTCCACCTGTTGTTCTACCTGTATTTTCACCTGTAGTTTCACCTGTATTTTCACCTGTAGTTCCACCTGTTGTTCCACCTGTATTTTCACCTGTTGTTCCACCTGTAGTTTCACCTGTAGTTTGACCTGTAGTTTGACCTGTAGTTTGACCTGTAGTTTGACCTGTTGTTCCACCTGTAGTTTGACCTGTAGTTTGACCTGTAGTTTCACCTGTAGTTTCACCTGTTGTTCCACCTGTAGTTTGACCTGTAGTTTGACCTGTAGTTTGACCTGTAGTTTGACCTGTAGTTTGACCTGTAGTTTCACCTGTTGTTCCACCTGTAGTTTGACCTGTAGTTTCATATGTTGTTCCACCTGTAGTTTGACCTGTAGTTTGACCTGTAGTTTCACCTGTAGTTTCACCTGTAGTTTGACCTGTAGTTTGACCTGTAGTTTCACCTGTAGTTTGACCTGTAGTTTGACCTGTAGTTTCACCTGTTGTTCCACCTGTAGTTTGACCTGTAGTTTGACCTGTAGTTTGACCTGTAGTTTGACCTGTAGTTTCACATGTAGTTTGACCTGTAGTTTGACCTGTAGTTTGACCTGTAGTTTGACCTGTAGTTTCACCTGTTGTTCCACCTGTAGTTTGACCTGTAGTTTCATATGTTGTTCCACCTGTAGTTTGACCTGTAGTTTGACCTGTAGTTTGACCTGTAGTTTGACCTGTAGTTTGACCTGTAGTTTCACCTGTTGTTCCACCTGTAGTTTGACCTGTAGTTTGACCTGTAGTTTGACCTGTAGTTTCACCTGTTGTTCCACCTGTAGTTTGACCTGTAGTTTGACCTGTAGTTTGACCTGTAGTTTGACCTGTAGTTTGACCTGTAGTTTCACATGTAGTTTGACCTGTAGTTTGACCTGTTGTTTGGTTCATGTGCAGATTTTCCGCTGGAGTGGTGAAAACTCCTACTTTGTGAGAGGATTCCTGGACTCGCTTCAGATGGGAGGAGGAGGGTAAGGCATTATCACGCTTTTATTAATGTAATATATAGTCACAATTGTGAGTTATAAATTCAGAATTGTGAGATAAAAAGTCCCAATTGCGAGTTAAAGAGATATAAACATGCAATTCTGAGATAAAAAGTCGCAGTTACGTTTTTTATTTTTTATTCTGTAAGGGAAACAGGCTTCCATACAACAAAGTAGAAATACTGAAATATTATTTTCTTGTCAAATTATCTAATGATCCAATCAATTCCCCATGAACAAAATCAAGTCAGATATACGTCTGACCATTGGCAACTTCAAACTTTGGTCTCATCAGCTGATTGGTGTGTTTAGATGAATTAATCAGTCCTGTACTGTAATCACTGCCATTGATGCGGAATAAAGGGGAAGTTGTTTTACGCTACTACGGTATTTGAAGCTTCTGCTTTCTGAATGTGGAAGTGAGATAAAGATCTGTAGTGTAAATGATCCTTCTGTTCTCATAACTCTTCTGTTCAACACAACATTTGATCATAAAGCTTCTGCTTTCTAAAATAGATGGTGATGATGAAACACAAAAGCTGTGAAAAAATATAATAAAAAAATTATAAAAAATGATAATAAAATAAATTCAGACAAAACAACAAAACTGCAATTATATCATTTATACATTCAGGCATGTATTCATTATACCTACATTATAATGTTACACCAGGTCATGTGGTTTGATTCACATGCAGGGAATGAATGAACTGATTAAATGTACGGCGTGTCATCATCATGATTCTTGTGCTGGAGATTCATTACATACAAATAATTAACGATTTAATTCTGTTGTGTTTATCTGTTTTCTGTCATATATAATATAATATAATAGTAAAAATTATTTTTAAAAAGGCCCATATTATTAAATTTTTTATGCTGTGATTTATATCAAATAAAAAAAATATATAATTTATATATAATATAATAATAAAAATTATAATAAAATAGATTATATGATTGAATTGTTTTAATGTTGTGAAAATTAATTTATATAATATAGTATAATATCATATCATATAATAATAAAATTGGATTGAACGATTTACATTTTGATGTTGTAAGTTTTAGGGGTGTGACGAGATCTCGTGCCACGAGATCTCGCGAGACTAAATATGACGAGATTTCTCGTCGAGTGAAAAAGCTGTCTCGCGATATCCCCATTAATATTCCACCGCTACACTCACATTCGCCTAAACTATCGTTTTGTTGTTTTTATAAAAAAATAAAAACCATTATAAACTAATGCAAAAGTCTGCTCTGCTCATCCAGCACGAGTTGCCGTTGCAATCAGTGCAGCACGAATCACAGTTCACTGATCGCATGACGATGGCGGAGGATTCGTTGCGCAACAGACTAAACGTCTGGTAAATGTCTTATCTTGTAGAATGCGCGCTCAGCACCGCTGCTCCCTATACGCGCGGTCACGAATTTGTAAGTGAAAGTAAAACACAAGCTCCCTGATGTGCATTGCGCACAAATTAGGCTGCATACATAAAATAATCCGTCTCCCAATACCCATCTCTGGACTGTTTATTTGCGGCTATGGTCTCTGTTGGCACTGCGAATATTGAGAGAGCACTGTAACGTACAAAGGACAACAGACAAGGGAGGCTCCGTTTCTGAACTTATAATCGGAACGCAAGAACAACTGTAGAGACAAACACACCAGCCTCGTTTCTCTCGGCCTTTTCCGAACTCACCGCATTAACCCTATAACTGCCGGTGCAAAATAAAACCGCAATTTCACAACAATTATAAAGAGTCTGTGTGCTAACTTTGATTATGGTTGCACTCGCACTTATTGTTTGCACTTAATAAGACTAAGAGAAAACAGTTATTTATTTTTGTTATTTATACGGTTTTTATTTCTCTGTTAAATGTGTGTTAAAAGGAGTTCAGTTAGGAGGTCACACACAGCCTCAATCAGAAGTTCTGAAAGCTCTTAAATGTACAGTAAGGTCTGAAGAGACTAATGTGAAATTATACAGGAGAAAAGCCAGTCAATAAAAACCTTTTACAGTGCTTGAATATTGTTTTCTTTCAATGCATTTGATAATTCATACTCATAAAGTAGACCTGAAATGACATGCATTAGAAGATTATTAGTTAAAACATTGAAAAATGCACCTGCATACTATTTTTCCAGCCATGAATTTTGTCATTGAGGATTTCTGAAAAATTGTGCAAAAATCTCGTCTCGTCTCGTTCTCGTGAACCCAATCTCGTGTCTAGTCTCGTCTCGTGAGATAAGCGTCTCGTCACACCCCTAGTAAGTTTACAGAAACATCTTCTGATGCACAACCTTGGACACATCATCATTACGTTTTAGTGTTGTGAAAATATTTATTTAATTAATTTATATATAATATAATAATACGAATTATAATAGAATAGGCCAGTATGTTTTACTGTTGTATAATATAATATAACATAATAATAGGTCCATATGATTTGTTTTATTGTTGTGAAAATTAATAATTTTTATATAATTAATTTATATATAATAAAATATAATAATGTCAAAATTATCCATTTTTCTTTTATGCCAAAAAATCATTAGGATATGAAGTAAAGATATTTTGTCAATTTCCTATCGTACATAAATACAACAATTATTTTAGTGAGTGAACGCAGCACAATCGTGAACATAAATGCACAACTTTAAAAGCGATTTTCTCAATGTTTCGATTTTTTTGCACCCTCAGATTTTCAAATATTGTCCTATCCTATTAAATCACACATCAGTGGAACGCTTATTCATTCAGCTCTCATATGATGCATACATCTCAATGTAAAAAATGGACCCTTGTGACTGGTTTTGTGGTCACATGAGTGCTGTAATGAGCATGTCTGTTTCTTGAAGGGGTCCGTTCGGGTTGTGGCTGGACGCTGACCTGTACCGTGGATCCAGTTACTCCTGCGACACCTTCTGCAACCGGCCACTCAGTCTTCACCACGACTTCACCGTTCAGGAGCTCGAGGTCTGGACCTTCATCTGAGTCTGTTATCACTGATGCTTCATCTCAACAAACAACAGAGGAAACCGGAGGAACCGGTCGGATAACTCTCACAACCTCTGCCTCGCTCGTAACCGGCTTTAGATAAACGCTTCTGCTAAATCAACCGGCAACAATGTAAACGTAAAGCTAACGAGTCGAGGCAGATCTGGGGTTTTCAGTTCTCATTTCCCGTAACAGTAACCGTTGAGGAGACCTGACGCTACACGATCGGCATCTAGCGCTTCGAGCGCACATGTGTCGAACCATGAAGGCAACACTAGTTTGGAAACGAAACCCGTGAGAACTACTGAGTCTTTACTTTAAAATGCACTTAATAGAGGACCAATGCTTCCGACTACTAAATATCCATGAAAAGGGATTTGAAAAGAAAAAATGGTTCTCTGTATGATTGTATGATTTTACTACAACTTATTTTTTTTACTGTATTTAAAGAGGTTTGCGATGGTTGAGTTGTGTTCGGGGTTTTGGTTGTGTTTATCGTGCAGTGCTGGCGCTGCATCGGGGGTTAGACGTCTAATAAAACATGTTTTTCTGGGAAACTGCGTCTGTTTCACACTCTCTTCATCATATACAGCATTTATATCTGCATTAACTTTAGATCCAACTCTAAATCCAGTCTGCCATGTAATATTCATTACAGAATCAAGAAGTTCATATCTAAAGCATAAAGGCCCATCTCACACCAAGACCGATGATTTTAATGATAACTATAACGATAACTATGATATCTATAACGATAACTATAACAATAACTTTAAGGATAACTATAAAGATGACTATAATGATCACTACAACAAGGACTATAACTTTAACGACTTAAACGATAAATATAACCATAACTATATCGATGACTATAACGATAACTATAATGATAACTATAACGATAATTATAACGATAACTATAATGAGGAGGACTATATCGATGACTATAACGATAACTATTACGATGATTATAACGATAATTATAACGATAACTGTAATGAGGACTATATCGATGACTAACGATAACTATTATGATGACTAACGATAATTATAACGATAACTATTATGATGACTAACGATAATTATAACGATAACTATGAGGACTGTATCGATGACTATAACGATAATTATAACGATAACTATGAGGACTATATTGATGACTATAACGATAATTATAACGATAACTATGAGGACTATATCGATGACTATAACGATAACTATTACGATGATTATGACGATAATTACAACGATAATTATAACGATAACTGTAATGAGGACTATATCGATGACTAACGATAACTATTATGATGACTAACGATAATTATAACGATAACTATTATGATGACTAACGATAATTATAACGATAACTATGAGGACTGTATCGATGACTATAACGATAATTATAACGATAACTATGAGGACTATATTGATGACTATAACGATAATTATAACGATAACTATGAGGACTATATCGATGACTATAACGATAACTATTACGATGATTATGACGATAATTACAACGATAATTATAACGATAACTGTAATGAGGACTATATCGATGACTAACGATAACTATTATGATGACTAACGATAATTATAACGATAACTATTATGATGACTAACGATAATTATAACGATAACTATGAGGACTGTATCGATGACTATAACGATAATTATAACGATAACTATGAGGACTATATTGATGACTATAACGATAATTATAACGATAACTATGAGGACTATATCGATGACTATAACGATAACTATTACGATGATTATGACGATAATTACAACGATAATTATAACGATAACTGTAATGAGGACTATATCGATGACTAACGATAACTATTATGATGACTAACGATAATTATAACGATAACTATTATGATGACTAACGATAATTATAACGATAACTATGAGGACTGTATCGATGACTATAACGATAATTATAACGATAACTATGAGGACTATATTGATGACTATAACGATAATTATAACGATAACTATGAGGACTATATCGATGACTATAACGATAACTATTTTGATGACTAACGATAATTATAACGATAACTATAATGAGGACTATATCGATAATTATAACGATAACTATAATGAGGACTATATCGATGACTATAACGATAATTATAACGATAACTATAATGAGGACTATATCGATGACTATAACGATAATTATAACGATAACTATAATGAGGACTATATTGATGACTATAACGATAACTGTAATGAGGACTATATCGATGACTAACGATAACTATTATGATGACTAACGATAATTATAACGATAACTATTATGATGACTAACGATAATTATAACGATAACTATAATGAGGACTATATCGATGACTATTACGATAATTATAACGATAACTATAATGAGGACTATATTGATGACTATAACGATAACTATAATGAGGACTATATCGATGACTAAAACGATAACTATTATGATGACTAACGATAATTATAACGATAACTATAATGAGGACTATATCGATGACTATAACGATAACTATTATTATGACTAACGATAATTATAACGATAACTATAATGAGGACTATATCGATGACTAAAACGATAACTATTATGATGACTAACGATAATTATAACGATAACTATTAGGGGTGTGACGAGACGCTTATCTCACGAGACGAGACTAGACACGAGATTGGGTTCACGAGAACGAGACGAGACGAGATTTTTGCACAATTTTTCAGAAATCCTCAATGACAAAATTCATGGCTGGAAAAATAGTATGCAGGTGCATTTTTCAATGTTTTAACTAATAATCTTCTAATGCATGTCATTTCAGGTCTACTTTATGAGTATGAATTATCAAATGCATTGAAAGAAAACAATATTCAAGCACTGTAAAAGGTTTTTATTGACTGGCTTTTCTCCTGTATAATTTCACATTAGTCTCTTCAGACCTTACTGTACATTTAAGAGCTTTCAGAACTTCTGATTGAGGCTGTGTGTGACCTCCTAACTGAACTCCTTTTAACACACATTTAACAGAGAAATAAAAACCGTATAAATAACAAAAATAAATAACTGTTTTCTCTTAGTCTTATTAAGTGCAAACAATAAGTGCGAGTGCAACCATAATCAAAGTTAGCACACAGACTCTTTATAATTGTTGTGAAATTGCGGTTTTATTTTGCACCGGCAGTTATAGGGTTAATGCGGTGAGTTCGGAAAAGGCCGAGAGAAACGAGGCTGGTGTGTTTGTCTCTACAGTTGTTCTTGCGTTCCGATTATAAGTTCAGAAACGGAGCCTCCCTTGTCTGTTGTCCTTTGTACGTTACAGTGCTCTCTCAATATTCGCAGTGCCAACAGAGACCATAGCCGCAAATAAACAGTCCAGAGATGGGTATTGGGAGACGGATTATTTTATGTATGCAGCCTAATTTGTGCGCAATGCACATCAGGGAGCTTGTGTTTTACTTTCACTTACAAATTCGTGACCGCGCGTATAGGGAGCAGCGGTGCTGAGCGCGCATTCTACAAGATAAGACATTTACCAGACGTTTAGTCTGTTGCGCAACGAATCCTCCGCCATCGTCATGCGATCAGTGAACTGTGATTCGTGCTGCACTGATTGCAACGGCAACTCGTGCTGGATGAGCAGAGCAGACTTTTGCATTAGTTTATAATGGTTTTTATTTTTTTATAAAAACAACAAAACGATAGTTTAGGCGAATGTGAGTGTAGCGGTGGAATATTAATGGGGATATCGCGAGACAGCTTTTTCACTCGACGAGAAATCTCGTCATATTTAGTCTCGCGAGATCTCGTGGCACGAGATCTCGTCACACCCCTAATAACTATAATGAGGACTATATCGATGACTATAACGATAACTATTATGATGACTAACGATAATTATAACGATAACTATAATGAGGACTATATTGATGACTATAACGATAATTATAACGATAACTATAATGATGACTATATCATGACTATAACAATAACTATTACGATGATTATAACGATAATTACAACGATAATTATAACGATAACTGTAATGAGGACTATATCGATGACTAACGATAACTATTATGATGACTAACGATAATTATAACGATAACTATTATGATGACTAACGATAATTATAACGATAACTATAATGAGGACTATATCGATGACTATTACGATAATTATAACGATAACTATAATGAGGACTATATTGATGACTATAACGATAACTATAATGAGGACTATATCGATGACTAAAACGATAACTATTATGATGACTAACGATAATTATAACGATAACTATAATGAGGACTATATCGATGACTATAACGATAACTATTATGATGACTAACGATAATTATAACGATAACTATAATGAGGACTATATCGATGACTAAAACGATAACTATTATGATGACTAACGATAATTATAACGATAACTATAATGAGGACTATATCGATGACTATAACGATAACTATTATGATGACTAACGATAATTATAACGATAACTATAATGAGGACTATATTGATGACTATAACGATAATTATAACGATAACTATAATGATGACTATATCATGACTATAACAATAACTATTACGATGATTATAACGATAATTACAACGATAATTATAACGATAACTGTAATGAGGACTATATCGATGACTAACGATAACTATTATGATGACTACCGATAATTATGACGATAACTATTATGATGACTAATGATAATTATAACGATAACTATAATGAGGACTATATCGATGACTATAACGATAATTATAACGATAACTATAATGAGGACTATATCAATGACTATAACGATAATTGCAACGATAATTATAACGATAACTATAATGAGGACTATATCGATAACTATAATACAAGGATAATTATAACGATAACTATAATAAGGACTATATCGATAACTATAACGATAATTACAATGATAATTATAATGATAACTATAATAAGGACTATATCGATAACTATAACGATAATTATAACGATGACTATAATGAGGACTATATCGATGACTATAACGATGACTATAACGATGATTATAACTAAAACGATGACTATAACTATAACGATGACTATAACTATAACGATGACTATAACGATAATTACAACGATAATTATAATGATAACTATGGACAATATATTGATGACTATAATAACTATAATCCATGTGAGACACATGTCTTATATTACACATGTTCTGGGGTTATATGATGGGGTTTAGTGAAAAACAAACTGAAATTTAATGTATTATTTAATGAAAATCCTGCCCTTGGCGTTGGTGTGAGAAATCAAGATAATAATTAAGATAAGATAATTTAATTCCCATTTTAGGGTGAACTATCCCTTTAAATGCTCGCGCTCTTTAA
Source organism: Rhinichthys klamathensis goyatoka (assembly GCF_029890125.1). Classification (NCBI taxonomy): domain Eukaryota; kingdom Metazoa; phylum Chordata; class Actinopteri; order Cypriniformes; family Leuciscidae; genus Rhinichthys; species Rhinichthys klamathensis. The sequence goes on along the minus strand of NW_026607210.1, from coordinate 268,366 downwards.
AGCAGGATGGATTCTGATTGGCTGTCATTGTTTTTTATAATTTAACAGCTAGAAAAAAAATCTTTCTGAAAGTGATTCCAGTGGTATTGTTTCTCAGAGCCGTTATCATTATAGTTGTGGTGTGGATTCTGATATCCTTTTATATTTAGAACGATTTTTAGATCTATATCTTTATCGTTATCGCTATAGTTATCATTTTTGGTGTGAACGTTTTTTGTTTTGTTTTTTACATTCAAATTGGTTTTGTTTATTTCAAATTGATTCCTTTTCAGGTTAAAATTGTAACACGTGTTATTTGCCAAGTAATTAGAGTGATGTTATATAGGCCTAAATCAGATCTGATGAGCACGTGCACATGGCTGATAAACTTAATTGTATTTTGTATTAGTTTGCTTCATTCATAATGTACTTTACACAAAAACGATGTCCTAATAAATCTCTTCTTGAGCCCGTGAAGGTTTGATCTGTGAGCAGCAGCGCCACCTCGTGGAGGAAAGTCAGCATGGCAGAAAACTTGAATATGTAACTATATCAACTAGGCTCCTAGTTCGCTTTGCTCGCAGTGTGTTTGCGTGTAGTCTGGTGTTACTATTAGACCCCTGTTACTGCCACTGTTTCATAGTTTTAATTAATGTTTCCATTATTTTCTAAATCTAGTTCTACTCTTTTGTATCTGTGTGTCTCTGTCGCCACCTCGCGACGCGTTGCTGTAACTGCAGCACAACTGCGCACTGAAAACCGCCACAAAAAACACGTACATAATCATGAAATTCTTTATCATCGAAATACATTAAACCTCTCGGATTTATCAGGGATTTATAAGCAAATTAGAGTGGCACGAGTGCAAAAACTCTCAGGTTTTGAGCGCGCGCTGCAGTTCTGCTTCCGCCGGAAGTCGAGTCAGCAGAGAGATTCACTTCCTGGAGAGTGTTTGTGCTGCTGCTGGATTATTTTCCTGCGTGTGTTTGTGTGTTTGCTCGTTCTTAAATCTCGTGTTGTTGTTATTGTTGATGATGGTTTACGGCTGCTGTCCGAACTGACTGCTGTCGGGTGAGTTCTGCTCGTTCTTCACGGATTGGGAATGTGTGATATGTCCGCCAGGAAACAGCAGCTGATGAATGTAAACACGTCAGTTTGACACATCAAGCTCTTCATTCAGAAACGCGTTGATTCTCCTCGGATGATATACATATTTAATAGAATGCGTTTTTATTATCATCTACTTTGTTTTATTCCGAACTGTCGCTTGTTTTCGTGTTTATTCAAAGCTGCTGCTTTCTCTTTCAGTTTGACAGATATCATCTGTATAATAAAAGCCCCGTCATACACACACCTTATACATATTTTATTGTTAATATTAATATGAAATGTTTTGTAATGTTAGGATATATTTGCATGTGATGTTATTATTAATATTATATGTCATTATTGGTTTCACTTTTAGCGGTACTATGTTATAGATTTATAAGTATTATAGCATTTATAGAATTAAAATATTATACAATTTCTCACTTATTGAAGTATTTTTATTATAGACTACATTTAAAAGATGTCAAATAATTTGTCACAGCCAGCGATATACCAAACATATTATTATTATTGTAATATCATAGCATTATTATTGCAGAATTCATGTAAAAATTATTGTTTATAATTGTTTAAATATTATATTATTATTTATTATTATTAATAGTACTCTGTGGTTATTATATCATAATAAATATTATATTAAATGTATTATTGTATTATATATTTAGTTTTTGAGTTATTAAATCGTGATTACTATTATATTAATCAATTATTAAATAATATTGGATTTTAAATGACTAAACAATTATAATAATATTAAACTAATACATAATATTATATTAAATCAAGATTAAGAACTATTAAACTATTAAAATTATAATGAAAAATTAAAGAATTAAAATTAAGAACTATTATTATTATATTAATTTAAGATCTATTGTTTTAATAAATAATTAATTATTATTTTATTGAGGTGTTAAATTATTACAGTGGTTATTCATTCTTAAATATGTAATATATATATATATATCATGAAAATTATAAATGTTATATTATTACAATATTAAAGAATTAAATATTTTTAGATTGCTAAATTATTATATTAAATTAAGTATTAATATTTTCTTAAATATTATTTTGTTGAGTTATGAAATGATTACTATTATATTATTCAGTTATTACATATATCTTTTAATTATTAACAATTATAATATTATTACATTAATACAAAACATTAAATTCAATTAAGTATTTTTATATTATTAATATTATTGCATTATTATTAAAGGATAAAATAGTATGATGTTGAATTTATTCAATAATAATACTTGTTATTATTATTATATTAAATATTACTAGTAAAATATTGTATAATAATATTAAAATTCAGTTAAAATATAGTTAAAATAATTAAGGCATGTTTTCCACACTGTTTCTCAGTTAATGAAAACAAGGAAATGTGGTATTTTTTTATTATTTATTTAACAATACATTGTCATAAATGCCAATAATTATCCAAATATATTTTTACTAAAACGGAAAAAATGACATATTGAGACTGTGATGATGTAAACAAATCATTGAATCATTGATCTTTATAAAATAATAATTTTCTGTGCATTAAATGTATAATAGTACAAATTATTAATATAGTCTATCAATATCAGCCATATATATATATATATACAGTCAAAACAAAAACAAAATTCACCATATATAATTTTTGATATTTTTTTATGTGCAAAATAAAGTAAACTGTGACATATTATACCCCAATATTCTTCATACAGCGACTACAGTGACATTAATAAACATCTTTGAGCAATAATGATTCCTCCACTTTGAGCTGATCATGTTTTGCTGAAGTGTGTTTTCTGTAATTGCTAATGCTCTTTTTACACACACACTGAACAACATGAAGCATTGCTTGGTCACTGGTTGAGCTAAACTGGTATTATCTAATTGTGTAGTTAAATTTAACAGCTGACAGATATTCAACATAATTCATGTGTGAGAGTCTAACAGAAGGACGGACAAAACCAGTCAAATATCAACTGATCTGAGAACTGAGTTCTGCTCATATTTATTACCGTTTTCTAAACTATAGCGAATAAACTGATAATGTGAGAAATGTTGAAGGAGTCTGAATACATCTTGGTTTGACTGTAAATATACCTGTATGTGTGTGTGTGTGTGTGTCCAGCTGTGGAATGGAGTCTCCCGCGGTGGACGATGACATCTGTATCCTGAAGCATGAGGCGTACGGGCCGCCCGAGAGCCCGGTGTGTGTGTGTGCCGGAGACGAGTCTGTGGCGTCGCACTTCGCTCTCGTCACGGCGTACGAGGACATCAAGAAGAGGCTGAGAGACACGGAGCGAGAGAACGGGCTCCTGAGGAGGAGAGTCAAACAGCTGGAGGACAAGGTACACACACACACACACTCACACACACACACACACACTCACACACACACTCACACACACACACTCACACACACACACACACACACGGAGCGAGAGAACGGGCTCCTGAGGAGGAGAGTCAAACAGCTGGAGGACAAGGTATACACACACACACACACTCACACACACACACACTCTCACACACACACACACGGAGCGAGAGAACGGGCTCCTGAGGAGGAGAGTCAAACAGCTGGAGGACAAGGTACACACACACACACACTCTCACACACACTCACACACACACACACTCACACACACACACACACACACACACACACACACACACACACACACACACGGAGCGAGAGAACGGGCTCCTGAGGAGGAGAGTCAAACAGCTGGAGGACAAGGTACACACACACACACACTCACACACACACACACACACTCACACACACACTCACACACACACACTCACACACACACACACACACACGGAGCGAGAGAACGGGCTCCTGAGGAGGAGAGTCAAACAGCTGGAGGACAAGGTATACACACACACACACACTCACACACACACACACTCTCACACACACACACACGGAGCGAGAGAACGGGCTCCTGAGGAGGAGAGTCAAACAGCTGGAGGACAAGGTACACACACACACACACTCTCACACACACTCACACACACACACACTCACACACACACACACACACACACACACACACACACACACACACACACACACGGAGCGAGAGAACGGGCTCCTGAGGAGGAGAGTCAAACAGCTGGAGGACAAGGTACACACACACACACACTCACACACACACTCACACACACACACACTCACACACACACACTCACACACACACACTCACACACACACACACGGAGCGAGAGAACGGGCTCCTGAGGAGGAGAGTCAAACAGCTGGAGGACAAGGTATACACACACACACACTCACACACACACACTCACACACACACACACACACACACACACACACGGAGCGAGAGAACGGGCTCCTGAGGAGGAGAGTCAAACAGCTGGAGGACAAGGTATACACACACACACACTCACACACACACACACACACACACACACACACACACACACACACACACACACACACACACACGGAGCGAGAGAACGGGCTCCTGAGGAGGAGAGTCAAACAGCTGGAGGACAAGGTATACACACACACACACTCACACACACACACACACACTCACACACACACACACGGAGCGAGAGAACGGGCTCCTGAGGAGGAGAGTCAAACAGCTGGAGGACAAGGTATACACACACACACACACTCACACACACACACACACACACACACACACACACACACACACGGAGCGAGAGAACGGGCTCCTGAGGAGGAGAGTCAAACAGCTGGAGGACAAGGTACACACACACACACACTCTCACACACACTCACACACACACACACTCACACACACACACACACACACACACACACACACACACGGAGCGAGAGAACGGGCTCCTGAGGAGGAGAGTCAAACAGCTGGAGGACAAGGTATACACACACACACACTCACACACACACACACACACTCACACACACACACACGGAGCGAGAGAACGGGCTCCTGAGGAGGAGAGTCAAACAGCTGGAGGACAAGGTATACACACACACACACACTCACACACACACACACACACACACACACACACACGGAGCGAGAGAACGGGCTCCTGAGGAGGAGAGTCAAACAGCTGGAGGACAAGGTATACACACACACACACACTCACACACACACACACACACACACACACACACACGGAGCGAGAGAACGGGCTCCTGAGGAGGAGAGTCAAACAGCTGGAGGACAAGGTATACACACACACACACTCACACACACACACACACACACACACACACACACGGAGCGAGAGAACGGGCTCCTGAGGAGGAGAGTCAAACAGCTGAATATGAGGTGCCCCTAGGGACATTATTCAGAATTACCTTGCATATACATGTACTTTTCCTCTCACATACACATATAAAACCAAATTCATTCACATACTATAATGAAATGCTCACACACATACAAGTGAAATGCTTTGACAAACACAACTGAAACGCTCTCATACATACAACTGAAAATATTACGCTCACACACACAACTGAAACGCTCACACACACACAACTGAAACGCTCACACACACACAACTGAAACGCTCACACACACACAACTGAAATGCTCACACACATACAAGTGAAATGCTTTTACAAACACAACTGAAACGCTCACACACACAACTGAAACGCTCACACACACACAACTGAAACGCTCACACACACACAACTGAAACGCTCACATACATACAACTGAAAATATTACGCTCACACACACAACTGAAACGCTCACACACACACAACTGAAATGCTCACACACATACAAGTGAAATGCTTTTACAAACACAACTGAAACGCTCACACACACAACTGAAACGCTCACACACACACAACTGAAACGCTCACACACACACAACTGAAATGCTCACACACACAACTGAAACGCTCACACACACACAAGTGAAATGCTCACACACATACAAGTGAAATGCTTTTACAAACATAACTGAAACGCTCTCACTCACACAACTGAAAATCATTTCAGTATGTTGTATGCAAGCATTTCAGTTGAAACGGAAGGTGGTTAGAGTCCCCGCCCACTCCAGCAGGGTTGCCAGATGCCAAGGTTTTCCATCACAAAACCTCGCCAAAAACTGTGAGAATGCACAAAAAAACGCCCAAATTTGTTTTGGCTTGTTTCTCGTTTAAACACAGTGAAATCATTAGCAAGCTTTAAAATTACCCATGCTCCCTGTACTTTTGCGTCCATTCGTTTTCCCCTTTTTAACCCGTAATTGAAAAACGAAAAACGGTTGTTGTTGGCCCTATTTTTAAAACGCAAAGTTGAACACCAAAATTTGAATTTGAATTGTATACACCACATATGCAAGGTAATTCTGAATAATGTCCCTAGGGGCACCTCATAGCTGAAGGACAAGGTATACACACACACACACTCTCACACACACTCACACACACACACACACACTCTCACACTCACTCACACACACACACACACACACACACACTCTCACACACACTCACACACACACACACACACACTCTCACACACACTCACACACACACACTCTCACACACACACACACACACACACACACACTCACACACACACATGGAGCGAGAGAACGGGCTCCTGAGGAGGAGAGTCAAACAGCTGGAGGACAAGGTACACACACACTCACACACACACACACACACACACACACACACTCTCACACACACTCACACACACACACACACACACACACACACTCACTCAGTCAGTCATACACACACTCACTCACTCTCTCTCTCACACACACACACACACACACACACACACACTCACTCACTCAGTCAGTCATACACACACTCACTCACTCACTCTCTCTCTCACACACACACACACACACACACACACTCACTCACTCAGTCAGTCATACACACACTCACTCACTCACTCTCTCTCTCTCACACACACACACTCACTCACTCAGTCAGTCATACACTCACTCACTCACTCTCTCTCTCACACACACACACACACACACACACACACACACTCACTCATCAAATCATCATATTAGAGTGATTTCTGAAGGATCATGTGACACTGAAGACTGGAGTAATGATGCTGAAAATTCAGCTTTGATCACAGGAATAAATTACACTTTACTGTATATTCACATAGAGAACAGCTGATTTACATTATAATAATATTTCAGTGTTTTTACTTTAATAACCGCAGCTGGTGAGCAGAAGAGGCTGATGTCTGATGTTTGCATGTTTCAGCACTTCCGGCCCGAAGCGCCGCCGTCGGAAGGGCCTCAGTACATGAACCAGGCGTTCAGCGCGTACCGCGGCATCTACATCGAGAAGGAGGACCTGCAGATGGAGCTGCGCAAGCTGGTACGACGAGCAGAACCCCCAGCATGCAACAGGACACTGACATGACACATTTAAAATGTCTTCCTTTCTGTTCCACCGATGAAAGAAAGTCCTGCAGGTTTGAATGAGGGAAATGATGAAGACCATCCAAATAAATCACAGTGACTCGTAGCTTTTCTGGGGTGTGTTTCCCGTACAACATCTCTGCTGTGGGCCGAGGTTACACACACACACACACACACATATAAACACCGGCATGGGCTGCTTACTGGGCGTCTCAGGCCTCTCCACTGTCATGGTGCGCTGAACCACACACACACACACACACACACCTGTGAGCTCGGGTGTGTTTCCCATATAACGCTGTAACTCGCTGCATATTACATTTACATTTATTCATTTAGCAGACGGTTTTATCCAAAGCTTTTACTTTTACCCGAGCTCACAGGTGTGTGTGTGTGTGTGTGTGTGTAACCTCGAACCACAGCAGAGATGTTATATGGGAAACACACCCCAGAAAAGTTATGCCCACACCCCAGAAACTCTGCTTCTAACCGCAGGTCGAGATCTGTCGCTCACACACACTCCTCTGCGATGCTGTCGCTCACACACACTCCTCTGCGATGCTGTCGCTCACACGATGCTGTCGCTCACACACACTCCTCTGCGATGCTGTTGCTCACACACACTCCTCTGCGATGCTGTCGCTCACACACACTCCTCTGCGATGCTGTTTGCGAACGATGTTTTCGGGAAACAGTGACTCGTTGAACTGATGATAACCACAGAACCGGCGACCATAGTTGGCTAACGATGCTTTCGGGAAACAAAAACTAACCATCACTGAACTTACTTAAAGGGGTGGTAAAATGCCATTTTCACAAGATGTAAAATAAATCTCTGATGTCCCCAGAGTGTGTGTGAAGGTTTAGCTCAAAATACCCCACAGATATTTTTATATAGCATGTTAAAGTTGTCACTTTTTGAGGGTGAGCAAAAACGCACCGTTTTGTGCCTGGCCCTTTAAATGCAAATGAGCCGCTGCAGAGAGCGGGGCTTCAAGAGCTTGTGTGTGTGTGTGTGTGTGTGTGTGTGTGTTAGCAGCTGCGATTACCTCAGTCAAAGATGGAGAGACTCAAGAAGTACAACATGTAGAATCCAACAGGACGTCTCTGAATGGTTAGTTGATGAATTTATGTTGCTGATGTGGAGTTAAAGGCACAATATGTAAGATTTCCGCCACAAGAGGGCGCAGTGTCCAACAATAACACAGGCGTAGGTTGATGACGCAGTGATGAACTGAATGATGGGACTTGCTGTCAAGCTCATGGATCTAATAATGTTTATGGATGAGTGCAAACATTCATGTTTTTAAACATTGCAGTGGTATGAAGCAGGTCGCGATTGCTAAAGAGACAGATATCACACGCGAGTCCCGCGGATATAGAGGAATAAGGACATTTAATTCTACCGAACCCGCGAGTGCTGGATTACTCACACAGGTCAGTTTATTAGACCAATTAAACTAGTGAGGTAACGCAGTGCTGCTTCACTCGGTCTAACGTTACACTATCACACTAAACGGCATTTAAATGTGTGTTGAAAGTTATAATGTTATACTACGTGTTAGTTCGTTTGCTATACGAAACTAGCAGTGAGCTAGATCAACATTAGAATAACATACTGACCATATTCTAACATTTCATCATGTTGAGCTAACGTTATATAACATTGATTTGTTTTATGTACATTTGCTCACCTGTCTAATAAAGCTGTCGTGACTCGTGAAGCTCTGTCGAGTCTGAGTTAGTCGCGGACGCTAGCTCTCGGCATCTCACAAACGCCACGCTGATATTGATCCTCATTTTAGTTCTCCTTGTTTGTCCCAAAGTCTGCTTGCCATGGTCTATGTTTGAAAGAAAGGAGAACTGCGTGCCGCTAAACGTTACGCACTGCGCAGTTGTCCGCGTCTGTCGACATGGTTACATCATGGCTATGGTAGTACGAGCGGAAACCCAGGATAGCGGATATTGCGTCATTGACAGGCGACATTTTTTTCCGGGACGGCCACTTATTTAAAATTGGAATTTCTCTGAAATAAAAAATCTTTGGAGACTTTTGGGATATTGTAAGTACACAACTGCAGGAAATATATCACACTGTGCAAGTGATTTTTGGATATTTTATTACAAAATTCTTACATATTGTACCTTTATCTTCAATTAGCATATTCTGTCAGGATAATCTATAAATCGCTGGTATAGGAACTGTTGTGAGATGCACACAGAGTGACTTTCTATTGCATGTATAAAGACGGATGCTACAGTTTGAGCTGACTCACAAATGTGCTCGACTACAACAGCTCTTCCGTCCCGGGGGGCGGGGCTTATGTACATTTTAGGGTCTGTGATGTCACTAACCCGGGAGGAAGCTCGTGTAGTTCTACCAGCCGTTTGTTGTAGTCCTTTTCTTTAAAAGCAAATATCTTCCTTTGCTTTGAACTGTGAGCGTTGTAACTTTGATAATGTTGTTTATGCTCAAACAGCAACATTACACACTAACTACAGCTAGAGAAGTGAAATCATACTTTACCGCCGCTTTAAGCTGGACTGTGACGCTATTCTCTTCTGGAAACAAACTTTTCTAAAAAAAGGAAAAGTTTTTTGTTTGTTTTTTACTTTAAAGAAAGGATATGTAAATAAATGAGTCTTGGGATCAGTTTTAAATAGATAAAGGTAAAGATATGTGTGTGTTTTCCTCCAGAAGAAGGAGAGAGTGGATGTGGAGCGTGTTCTGGCGGAGCAGCTTCAGGCCCGAGAACTGGAGATCCTGCAACTCAAGTCCGAGATGGAGACCAGCCAAGGTGACATCCGCGTATTAATATACCGTAGATGATGTGTGATATATATTAATATACCGTAGATGATGTGCGATATATATTAATATACCGTAGATGATGTGTGATATATATTAATATACCGTAGATGATGTGTGATATATATTAATATACCGTAGATGATGTGTGATATATATTAATATACCGTAGATGATGTGCGATATATATTAATATACCGTAGATGATGTGTGATATATATTAATATACCGTAGATGATGTGTGATATATATTAATATACCGTAGATGATGTGTGATATATATTAATATACCGTAGATGATGTGTGTGATGTATAACTGACGAGCCACGGTGACATCCGCGTATTAATATACCATAGATGATGTGTGATATATATTAATATACCGTAGATGATGTGTGATATATATTAATATACCGTAGATGATGTGTGATGTATAACTGACATTTTTACAGTAAACCACAGAGCTTTGAAAGTGAAATATGATATTATTACATTATTAAATAGCATTTATGTTCAAGGTAGAGTTTTTTTCGAGTAATTTTTTTGTGTAAATGCATTAAAATAACTTCCACTTGTTATTGAAGAACAGCAATTTTTCTTTTGATTACATTATAATAGCATTAGAAAAACGTTACCAAACAATTATAATATTATTAAAATAATAAATATTATATTAAATTAAGTGTTATTATTGGATTAAATGTTATTTTGTTGAGTTATTATTACATTATATTATTAAATAATGTCATATTATTCAATGACTGAAGAATTATTATATTATTTAACTAATAAATATATTTATTTAAGAACTATTTATTTATAAAATTATAAAATATTAAATTGAGGTATTAACATTATTTATATATAATTATATAAAATATATACACTCACCGGCCACTTTATTAGGTACCCCATGCTAGTAACGGGTTGGACCCCCTTTTGCCTTCAGAACTGCCTCAATTCTTCGTGGCATAGATTCAACAAGGTGCTGGAAGCATTCCTCAGGGAGTTTGGTCCATATTGACATGATGGCATCACACAGTTGCCGCAGATTTGTCGGCTGCACATCCATGATGCGAATCTCCCGTTCCACCACATCCCAAAGATGCTCTATTGGGTTGAGATCTGGTGACTGTGGAGGCCATTTTAGTACAGTGAACTCATTGTCATGTTCAAGAAACCAATTTGAAATGATTAGAGCTTTGTGACATGGTGGAAGTAGCCATCAGAGGATGGGTACATGGTGGCCATAAAGGGATGGACATGGTCAGAAACAATGCTCAGGTAGGCCGTGGCATTTAAACGATGCCCAATTGGCACTAAGGGGCCTAAAGTGTGCCAGGAAAACATCCCCCACACCATTACACCACCACCACCAGCCTGCACAGTGGTAACAAGGCATGATGGTTCCATGTTCTCATTCTGTTTACGCCAAATTCTGACTCTAACATCTGAATGTCTCAACAGAAATCGAGACTCATCAGACCAGGCAACATTTTTCCAGTCTTCAACTGTTCAATTTTGGTGAGCTCTTGCAAATTGTAGCCTCTTTTTCCTATTTGTAGTGGAGATGAGTGGTACCCGGTGGAGTCTTCTGCTGTTGTAGCCCATCCGCCTCAAGGTTGTGCGTGTTGTGGCTTCACAAATGCTTTGCTGCATACCTCGGTTGTAACGAGTGGTTATTTCAGTCACTGTTGCCCTTCTATCAGCTCGAACCAGTCTGGCCATTCTCCTCTGACCTCTGGCATCAACAAGGCATTTCCGCCCACAGAACTGCCGCTCACTGGATGTTTTTTCTTTTTCGGACCATTCTCTGTAAACCCTAGAGATGGTTGTGCGTGAAAATCCCAGTAGATTAGCAGTTTCTGAAATACTCAGACCAGCCCTTCTGGCACCAACAATCATGCCACGTTCAAAGTCACTCAAATCACCTTTCTTCCCCATACTGATGCTCGGTTTGAACTGCAGGAGATTGTCTTGACCATGTCTACATGCCGAAATGCACGTAGTTGCCGCCATGTGATTGGCTGCTTAGAAATTAAGTGTTAACGAGCAGTTGGACAGGTGTACCTAATAAAGTGGCCGGTGAGTGTATATATATATTTAATTATAAATGTTATATTAGTACATTATTAAAATATTAAATATTATTAGATTGTTGAATGATTCGGTTATTATTATTATTATTATATTAAAGTAAGTATTATTGTTTTATTAAATTACTAAATATTTTATTGTTGAGTTATTAAATGGTTACCTTTATGTTATTCAATTATTAAGTATACTTATATATATATATATATATCTAAATAATTATATATTATTAAATAATAAAGTATTAATATTATTTTATTAATGTCATTTTGTTGAGTTATTAAATGATTACTATTATAATATTATTATTATTTTTAATTATTTACAATTATAATATTATTACATTAATAAATATCTTTATATTAAATAAAGTATTTTTATATCATGAAAACTATTAAAATATATATAATATTACATTGTTGAATTTATTAAGTAGTAATAATAATTATTATAATAAATGTTGCTAATAAAATATTAAATATTGTTAAATTATTAAATTATCATATTATTAGAAGTTACTAGTAAAATATTATATAATTAAACTAAACTACAGTTAAAATATAGAATCCACACTTTTCTCAGTACATGAAAAAAATGAATAATACACAGTCACAAACAGCAATAATTCTCCAAATATATTTTGACTGAATGTAAAAATGACACATTGAGGCTTTGAATCATTGAATCCCAGTATATCATGAATGATCATTGCATTGAGTATTGTGTTGCATCATCAAGCTTCTCTTGTTTGTGTGTGTGTGTGTGTGTGTGTGTGTTCAGTGATGAGGAGTCTGACGGAGACAGCGGATCACTGGCAGGACACACACAGCAGTGCGATGCAGATCCAGTCTCTGCAGGAGCATCTGGAGCGCGTTCAGCTGGAGAATAACTCTCTCCACGAGCTCTGCCGGGCCGGTCAGGTGCGTCTCCGCCTCAGCACACCTCAGAGTTCACACACTGCGCCTTAAAGCCCCTCAGAGCAAACGCTTCTTAGACTTAGACTTCTCTTTATTAATCCTTTTGGGATGACTCCCGCAAGGAAATTGAAAATTCCAGCAACAGTTTTAGCAAGGAGGAAAGAGAATAGTAGAAATAAAAAAGACAGTACAAAAAAAGCAAAATAACAGTAGTAATAATGATAATAATAATAATAACATTAATCAGAGGTAAACATACTGAGGTAAAAATTCACAATGTTGAGTTTTTTTATTTATAACATATGATATAGTTGAGTAGCATAACATGACGGGAGCTATTTTGCTGAAGATTCTCACGATTGCAAATGTCACATTGATTTTAGTTCAATAAACAAGTAGTTCATATTAAATTACTTCAATTACTTAGGTTAAATATTACATATCATGTGTATTTCCATCACAGGTTTGGTCTTAAATTTCATTCAAAGTGGCGTTAAAAAGTCTTAAATTTAACTTGTTTATATCTGTAGACACCCTGTGGTGTTTGCATATGAATGTGTGTGTGCAGTGTGTGGACACAACCTCCACACAATAAAGAAAATCCATTCTCTCCTTTTTTTTTTTTTATCCTCAAATAGGCTAAACACTCTCAAAAATCAGGCCGTTTGGATTTTCTGAGCAATATGATGTCATAATGTGTGTGTATATATATATATAGTGCGTGTCATTCATGATGTTCTTCTCGTCACAGAATTCCTCTGAAAAGTGTGTAGATCATGATGATCAGTCCCATGAAATAATGACAGACTTCAGGTATTTATGATTTTCTTTCATATTCGTGTGTGTGTGTGTGTTTGTCCACTAGAGGGCGTGAGTGTAACAGCTGTAAGATGGACCAATGAAAGTACATTTAGAATTGAACACATTCACTAATGTAAATCAAGGGACAGGTTCCCACAGTTATGAAAAATATCAGGAAATATTAAAAACTTCTATATTTTTTGAGAATTTTTATAGTGAATACACATTTCTCCTGTTGCTCAGATATTTTATATGTAGAGTAAAACCTGTTTGCCTGATGTGTCATGATGATGGTCTATTAGTTTACTAGTTTAAAGTTAGTTTTGATATTATATCTTTGCCAGTTTTGCACAGTAAATCTCTTGCCACTGCAGATATTCACACATGCAGCTTGAAGGCATAATTGCTCAGAGTGATGATGGCATGTGATGTGTGTGTGTGTGTGTGTGTGTGTGTGTTCAGGACGATGGCCATCTCTCAGTCGTACCAGGACGTCCTCAGAGAAGTGTCGCGCCTGCACTCGGTCGTGCGCTCTCAGGCGGAGCTGGTGAGGAGGCTGAGGGAGAGGCCGGTGCTCAGGAGAGGTGAGTCACGGTCAACACATATCAAGACATTTAAAGTCTTCATTTACTCTCCCTCGTGGCACTCCAACTCTTACTTTATTACTATTATAGTGTTCGAATTACACCGTGAGCTTCGGGGGGGTACAGCTATTTCGACTGGTCACTCTCCATTTGGGGGTTCACATTTTCTATTTCTCTGATATGTGCATTTTAAGACGTTTGAAGGCCAAAAAAAGCATGAGAAACAGCTTTAAACCATGTTATCTGTCAACACCTGCTCTCTCCATCACCCTTCCTCTCAGATCCTCATCTTGCCCTGTCTCTTCCCCTCCTAAAGATGAGCTTTTTTAATGTACTGAAGGCTACAAATTGTATTATATTAATTCTCAATATGTACAAATTCATTATTAATCTCGTGCCTAACAGGATGTAAACGGCTTTGTTAATGTGTCTTGTCCCCTCACAATGACAGTAACTAATTATAGGCTACATTACATGAGTCGGTACATAGGCCTATTCTCAGTTCAAAATGCCGAAATTAGACAAAAGTTTATTAGTTTGCCTGATTATTTTTGTAATTCGTTTAACATTTATGACCTGAAAATGGTAAATTATGAAATGTTTAGTTTAGCTACTTGCATCTTATCTCGCACTTGACCGTAAACTGAAGCGTCGAGTCGCGCTCAGCAGCTTCTGTGAACATAAAGCCCGCCTACTTTGATTCGATTGGTCATCTCAAATATTCTGACATTGACGAGCAGTGACAGACCAATGAGGCTCAGATGAACACACACACACACACACACACACACACACACACACACACACACACACACACTGTCCTCTGTCTCTGACGCCGCTGCGGATTGAAGATGAAGAACACACTGAATTTGATTTTAACAAGACTGACGTGAACACAAATTCGTGTAGCCTACATAATTACTAATTATTAAAAAAATTCGGTAACGCTTCCTTTTACAGTCCTGTGACCCATGTACATACTATGTACTACTTATAGTAATTACAATTACTGGGTAATAACTAGGTACTAACCCTGAACCGATCCCTAACCCATGTACTTACCTTATATTAGCCAGTACTTTCTAGGTAAGTACACGTAAGTACTGTACTGTAAAAGGAAGCGTTACCAAAAATTAAAAAAATTCCCAAAGCATTACCAAAAATTCGGTCCAAGTCTCATCAAGGGGGGTCGGACCCCCCCTGACCCCAGCAATTCGAACTATGATTATTATTATAGTGGTATTTTATTTTTATATATATATATATATATATAATTTACCATCTACTTTCATTGTGTCGCCCTTTATGGATCCTGGTTTCCAACTTTCCGCCATGGAATAAAAATATAAAATTGGTCATTGCGATTTTTTTTTTTTTTTTTTTTTTACAATTGGAAGTTTATATCTCTCAATTGCAAGTATAAACTCACTGTTGATCTCGCAATTTTGACTTTTTTTCTTGTAAAAGCGAGTTTCCATCACACAAATTTGACCTTTTTGTAATACAGTTTTGCATCTCACAATTTAGAATTTTTTCTCAGAATTCTGAGTTTAAATCTCGCAATTTTTACTTTTTTCTCTGAATTCTGAGTTTAAATCTCGCAATTTTTACTTTTTTCTCTGAATTCTGAGTTTAAATCTCGCAATTTTTACTTTTTTCTCTGAATTCTGAGTTTAAATCTCGCAATTTTTACTTAGTTCTCAGAATTCTGAGTTTAAATCTCGCAATTTTTACTTTTTTCTCTGAATTCTGAGTTTAAATCTCGCAATTTTTACTCTTTCTCAGAATTCTGAGTTTAAATCTCGCAATTTTTACTTTTTTCTCTGAATTCTGAGTTTAAATCTCGCAATTTTTCCTCTTTCTCAGAATTCTGAGTTTAAATCTCGCAATTTTTACTTTTTTCTCTGAATTCTGAGTTTAAATCTCGCAATTTTTACTTAGTTTTCAGAATTCTGAGTTTAAATCTCGCAATTTTTACTTTTTTCTCTGAATTCTGAGTTTAAATCTCGCAATTTTTACGCTTTCTCAGAATTCTGAGTTTAAATCTCGCAATTTTTACTCTTTCTCAGAATTCTGAGTTAAAATATTGCAATTTTTACTTTTTTCTCAGAATTCTGAGTTTAAATCTCGCAATTTTTACTCTTTCTCAGAATTCTGAGTTTAAATCTCGCAGTTTTTACTTAGTTCTCAGAATTCTGATTTTAAATCTCGCAATTTTTACTTTTTTCTCTGAATTCTGAGTTTAAATCTCGCAATTTTGAATTTATTCTCAGAATTCTGAGTTTAAATCTCGCAATTTTGAATTCTTTCTCAGAATTCTGTTTAAATCTCAATTTTTACATTTTCTCAGAATTCTGAGTTTAAATCTCACAATTTTGAATTTTTTCTTAGAATTCTGTTTATATCTAAAAAAAAAAATACTTTTTCTCCGAATTCTTAGTTTGCGTCTCGCAATTATTACTTTTTTCTCAATTCTGCGTTTAAATCTCACAATTTTTACTTTTTTCTCAGAATTCTGAGTTTAAATCTCGCAATTTTGACCTTTTTTTGTAATTGTGAGTTTACATCCCACAATTCAAACTTTACTTTCCTCTAGATTCTGAGTTTAAAAAATAAAAAAACATTGCTGGAGCAACAGTAGATTGAGTAAATGAAAAGATAAGCACGAGAGATAATAAAATAATGATTGTAATATACAGCCCGTCATTCTCATTTGTTATCTTCAGATCTCTTGATTTGAAGTCAGAATATGGAAAACAATAATCCATCATACCCACAGCTTCCTGATGTGACTGTATTAGCGTTTACATTTATGCATTTGACAGATGCTTTTATACTAAGCGACATCTCAGTCAAGCTATACATTTGTTTCTTCAGTTCGTGAATCAAACCCTTGACCTTACATAATAGATACTTACAATAACAGACAGAAACACCTGTATTATATAGCGCTTTGCACAATACAGGCTGTTTTAAAGCAGTCATTTCTAGGAATCAGTTGAAACTGTTTAATTGAATCAATTTAGAACTGATTCAGTCATTCAGATGTTCACGAAAGCCTTTTCTTTTTTTAATGTATTAAAATGTCTTTGTCAGAATTTATTGTTATACTGGACATATAAATCAATATTTAAGTTATTTGAGAGTAAATGCATGATATACACATATTAAAATGGTGAAAAATGCCAGGATGGTTCACAGGCTTAAACGTGAGCTATTAAACAGAAGTGTTTCGCACTTAGAGAAAGTGTGAATGTGGCCATTAGATAATCATTTCTACTACCTGTCTGTATTAATTATGCGTATCTACACTGAAAAAAATTATAAACGCAACACGTTAGTTTTTGCCCCCATTTTTCATGTGCTGAACTCACATTTTAGAGTGGCCTTTCGTTGTGGACAGCCTAAGGCACACCTGTGCAATAATCCTGCTGTCTAATCGGCATCTTGATACGCCACACCTGTGAGGTGGACGGATTATCTCGGCAAAGGAGAAGTGCTCACTAACACAGATTTAGACAGATTTGTGAACAATATCATCAAGATGCTGATTAGACAGCATGATTATTGCACAGGTGTGCCTTAGGCTGGCCACAATAAAAGGCCACTCTAAACCGTGAGTTCAGCTCATGAAAAATGGGGGCAAAAACATAATATAATTGTGTTCAGTGTACATCTAGTTAAATGAGATTGTGTCTGTCATCATTAAATGTGTAGATTCAGATCCTCAGTCTGAATGTTTCTATGACGGTCACATCCAGTCAGCTGTCAATCATCAGTTCTTTATATTATTCGACATGTGTGTGTTGTTTTTGTGGTTGTCGGCGCTCTGGGTTTGTTAGTATTCCCTGTGTGTCGCAGAGGAAAAGCAAAAGGTGCAAATTAGAACGAGTGTTAAAAATGAGGAAGAGCTCCATGTTTACTTCAGCGAATCCGCGAGAGCCTGAGACGGCGGGTGTAAGGAAATATGTCTTTTCTTATTTTAACATATACCCCATATATTCCTCTGAGAGATCAGCAACATAATCAGTTTTCAAATGAGCCCCTCATTGTTTCTTTAGATGAGAAAGCGGGAGAACAGAGAAAGCTAGCGAGCCGGAGGGAACGCGTCCCCTGAGGTGTTCGCGTACACTAATGCATGGGTTATTAATGTTGCGCGCTCAATGCCATCTGTGCGGGTAAAAATAGTGTTCGGACTCTGTGGAGATCTGGTTCCATTTCAAACTTTATGCCCAGGTGAGCCTCAATGAAAACATGAACATCATTTCATCCCAAAGAAATAAAAAGAGGAAATTGTATTTTACCAGAGAAAAATGAAGCCTGTTTCCATAAGTATATATATGTATGTAAATGTGTGTGTGTGTGTGTGTGTGTGTGTATATATATATATACTGTATATAAAATATAAAAAATATATATTGATATATACATATATTCATTATCTATTTTAATAATTTATATATATATATATATATATATATCATTATAAATATAACTTATTATATATATATATATATATATATAGTAAATTTTATTGATTTGTTCAATAGTAACCGACTGCAGAACCGCAGAACCATACGTCAGCAGTGTGAGGACGACAGCGCCAGCCTAACAGTCTGATGCCGGAAGTGGGCGTGGCCAGGCATTGCGCTACTTCTGTGTTTTAGAAAGTTTAAAACAATGCTATTATGAATATATTTTTTAACGATTTCATTAAAAATATATATTTAAGAGATAGGCCTATATATATATATTAGGGGTGGAACGGTACATGTATTCGTATCGAACCGAAACGGTACGGGCGTCACGGTTCGGTGCACGAACTTACACGGAGAATACACGGTATAAAAATAAATAAAACTCGCGTGCAAATTAATTAATGTAATGCGGAACTACTGTTAGATACGCGGGTTCTTTAGGGACACATAATCTGGACCATCGGCTTTGCTCTGAACGCGCGTTCACTTCAAACGTCGTTGGCTTATACGTGCGTCCTATTCGCTTTGGACTAGCGTCGAATTTGACGCTCTATTCGCGTTTGGTGTGACCGCATAATGAACAGGCTGCGATGTCAAGATTGCAATGCTGGTGTGTGTGTGTGTGTGTGTGCGAGAGAGAGAGAGGCGTGCGGGCGCGATCGAACTGTGTGTGTGTGTGTGTGTGTGTGTGTGTGTGTGTGTCGTGTGTGTGTGTGTGTGAGTGAGAGAGAGAGAGAGAGAGAGAGAGAGAGAGAGAGTGTGTGAGAGAGAGAGAGGGAGGTAGAGAGAGAGAGAGAGAGTGTGTGTGAGAGAGAGAGAGGGAGGTAGAGAGAGAGAGAGAGAGTGTGTGTGAGTGAGAGAGAGAGAGAGAGAGAGAGAGTGTGTGAGAGAGAGAGAGAGAGAGAGAGAGAGAGAGAGAGAGTGTGTGAGAGAGAGAGAGGGAGGTAGAGAGAGAGAGAGAGTGTGTGTGAGAGAGAGAGAGAGAGAGAGAGAGAGAGAGAGAGAGTGTGTGTGAGAGAGAGAGAGAGAGAGAGAGAGAGAGAGAGAGAGGCGTGCGATCGAACAGTGGAAACATAAAAAACATACTCCGTCATTTTGTTCATCAGATCATTAAACCTGCAAAGTGTTTACTTATATTTGTGTACACTCGCAATAAAACACAACATTGTGCTTTTGTCACTATAAACTCTTGTCAAACTGTAACCTACAACTGTCACCCAACCAAAATCACACACACACACACACACACACGCACGCACGCACGCACACACACACAGTTTTAAAAGCAAAACATATTTATCCAACTCCATTTCAAAACAGTCTGTGGGTCCCATCTTTTGGACATTTATCATATTGGTTTCCATTTCTCGTCCTCGGAGCGCTAATCTTACACATTCTACATTGATTAAAAAAAAGAAAATCGAATGTTTTTAATGGCAGTATTATTTTATACAGAAATCAATTATTTATAATTCGGATAAGAATAATGTTACATTGTCAATTAATAATGTTAATTAAAATTAAGGAAAACAAATATATTGATCTGAAATATAGCAAAATAATTTTAAATTAATAGTACAATTACCAAACATATTGCAAGGTCTTTTTGTCTTTTTATTAATTTAATTAATAAACTAATTATATAAAACTATTGTCAGTGCACTACAAATAAACTGGTTCTATGCCTTTATTAATAAAACTTATTTAAAAAATACAATGCCTTCTGCATTTTTGTTTTGCTTTTCCCTCCATTGTACCGAAATCGTACCGAACCGTGATGTCTGAACCGAGGTATGAACCGAACCGTGACTTCTGTGTACCGTTCCACCCCTAATATATATATATATATATCAAATATTATAAAATATAATATTTATAAAATTATAAAGTATAATAACTATGTTTTGTCCTATTAACAAAAGACAGGCAATGTAGCCTATTAACAAATGTTAATGGTGTTTTTTAAGTTAAAATGATACTTTATGCATCTGTTTTGTGTCAAATGATTAACAATATAAATTGAACAAAGCTTAAAACAAACAAAATAATAAAACGAAAACAAAGCTTGAGCATTTGAACATTTGATTTAATTGAAAAGCATTTTTTAAATAAAATGTGTTTTTTCCCCCTCTGAAATAGCAAAAGCATCACACACTAGCTGTACCTGCTCCAAATAAATAATAGTAATTAAATCAAAATATAAAATCAAAATAAATAAAATAAATAAATTATATAAAACAAAATCAAACCAAAGAAAATAAATCTTATTAAAGTTATGCAGGCACACATTTAACAATAATTCTCAAGTGACAAATAAACTAAATAGATCAAAACTCCATACACATGGAGTTAATCCTGATGATTTCATGAGGCGCCTTTCGTCATGACACTCGCTTTTATTTTCTTTGGTTTGATTTTGTTTTTTATAATTTATTTTATTTAGTTCGATTTTTTATTTTTATTTAATTACTATTATTTATTTAGAGCAGGTACATCTGTGTGTGATGCTTTTGCCATTTCAGAGGAAAAAAATAATTGTATTTAATTAATAATTTTTGTTTCAGTCCACCATAGAATTATGTTGTTTGGTCTATGAAAAAAAATTGTTAGTTGTGAAATGGTTGAGTTTTAAATAGTTTTTTAAAAGTTAAAATCATACTTTATCCATTTTTTGTGTCAAATGATTAACAATAAAAATTGAATGAAGCTTTAAACAAAAATAATAATAAAATTAAAACAAAGCTTGAACATTTGATTGAATTGAAAAGCATTTTTAATAGTAGTATATTGTATTTTGTTAATAGGACAAATAATTATTATATTTTATAATTTTTTATATATATATATATATATATATATATACATACAGGTGAAACTCGAAAAATTCGAATATCGTGCAAAAGTTATCATTTTGATAATTATGGCTTACAGATTATGAAAACCCCAAATTTAAAATCTCAGAAAATTTGAATATTACATGAAATCAATACAAAAAAGGATTTTAAATACAGAAATGTCGGCCCTCTGAAAAGTATAATCATGCATATGTATATAGTTATATATACTAAATATATTAGTTTCACCTTTTAATTTGAATTACTGAATTGCATGAACTTTTGCACAATATTCAAATTTTTCGAGTTTCACCTGTATATATACACACAACTATATATATATATATATATATATATATACACATCTTAAACATATCTTTAATTAAATCGTTTAAACAAATATTCATAATAGCATTGTTTTAAACTTTGAAACGTTCTAAAACACAGAAGTAGCGCAATGCCTGGCCACGCCCACTTCCGGCATCAGACTGTCAGGCTGGCGCTGTCGTCCTCACACTGCTATGACATATGGTTCTGCGGTTCTGCAGTCGGACCTATCTCGATTTGTTTATATATTCATAATCCATTAATATATATATATATATATATATATATATATATATATATACTGTATATGCTTAATTTCTCCTTAGGTAAAATAACATTTTAATTCTGGGATGAAATAATGTTCATAAATTTTATGAGACTCACTTGGGCATAAAGTTTGAGATCAAACCATATATATATATATATATATATATATATGATTAATAGAAAAAAATACAATAGTCAAATAAAATACAATAAAAATATCAACTAAAATATATATTCAATTTATTTTTACATCATGCTAGTATTTTTGTACTGCCTTTGAGTAAAACTGGTCTGTGCCCTCAGTTGTGTGTGTGTGTGTGTGTGTGTGTGTGTGTGTGTGTGTGTCAGGGAGCTGTAGGAGTTTATGAGATGTGTAATAAATTGAATATATATATATGTATATATGCATTATCTATTTTAATAATTTATATGTATAATTAAAAATATTATTTATTATATATATATGTGACCCTGGACCACAAAACCAGTCTCGAGTCGCACGGGTGTTTCTGTGGCAATAAGACACTGTACGGGTCAAAATTATCCATTTTTCTTTTATGCCAAAAATCATTAGGATATGAAGTAAAGATCATGTTCCATGAAGATATATTGTAAATTTCCTACCGTACATATATAAAATATTTATTTTAGTGAGTGAATGCAGCACAACCGTGAACATAAATGCACAACTTTAAAGATTTTCTTAATGTTTAGATTTTTTTGCACCCTCAGATTCCAGATCTTCAATAGTTGTA